>NW_027514489.1:900000-1010162 GCF_048772815.1 Callospermophilus lateralis
CTCAATCTAACTTTAGAGAAGAGCAAGGACAGAGTTGGTCTTAAAATACAGGAATGTAGGGGATCTTCCAACTGCTGAGAAACTCAAAGGTCTATGCGCAAATGATCCCTAGAGAAGTTGTAGGCACCTATGAAGGAACTGAGAGAGCAAAAGTCATCTTTCATTGCAAACAACCTGGTCAGCATGAAGGGATGTGTCTGAATCAGCCTCTCTCTTCTTTATGTAGAGAAGAAGGACCAAACGAGGCCTCTGTGGAGAGCTGTTCCCGGTTACCAATGTTTGATATACCATTCTAACTTGTGAAAGTGTCAAAGGAATTAGGGACAGCCTCCATTTCATGGGACCTTTGGAAGCAAATGTTAGGACAACGTGCTTGCCAAGGCATTGACCTCATTCAGTTCCTGAAGAAAGTGACCTCACCTCACATTCTTGGTGATGGAACTCTCTGAACGTGGGATCCAGGCATCCAGGCACACAAATCTAGTCCAGGCCCAGTCCCAGTGGTCTCACTTCTTTTGATTTACCAAAGACAGAGTCAGTCTTTCTTGGTATCTACTGATGTGAGGATGGCCAAATGCCAGGAAAGCTCTGAAGAGTGGCCTTTCCTGAGTAAGCAGGAAGTGGCTCACCGTTGTCTCCTGACAACTTCACAGAGTTGGCCAAGGAAACCAGATCTGAGACAGAACAGGCCATTTGATGGGAACATAGTACGGCCCACCAGTCAGAGGTCACACCCGCTAGTCAGAGACCTACTTTGGGAAAGGAGGTGAATTTGTGGGTGTGAGTGTGTGTTTGTGATTTTGTCTCATGTTCTGAGAATAGGTAGGAAAGGCAGTTTGTTTGGTTTGGAGTGGACGATTTCTAACAAGTGATTTGACAAGGCGAGTGTTTTTATGTCTGTGTATCCCACTGTGTCCATGGTTGTAGACATTAGAAAAGAGAATGCATCAAAGGATGTGTCCAGGCTAGTAGAAAGCTTACCAGAATTCTTTCTGCCCAATGTATGAAAGGAATGCGTCTTGCCTTATGGATGGGTAACACCTGCTATCTTCCTAAGTTCCTGTTTTCTTCCTGAACTCTGGCCACTCTCCAGAATAGGCTCATGATTTTGTGACCAAGTTATGTACCACCTCCAAGCTCTGTGACATGGCCATGTACTGGATAGCTGAAGGGAATGGTGAGCGTCTCAGAAAATTCAGATATCAGTGTGACCAGGAAAGTCTCAGTGGAGAAACACTGCTTTGGGCCGTTTGCTAACCTAATGTTCTGTTGCCCTGAATGTCAGGAAGGTCTTTGCCTCATGCCACCCCTTTGTGAAGCCTAAAGAAAACAGTTTTCAAATGGAAATGAATATGGATCACCTGTGGCTCTTTGCTTAATTGCTTTGAAAAGGGATGTGTCTGAATCAGCCTCTTGGCCCTGTGTGAGGTTGTGGCTTAGATACTCAGCACGTGGTGGATGTAAAGAAAGATCCCATGTGTGCATCCAAAACCAAAATGGCCAAAAAGCAGTCCTTGTGGATGAAGTCTGTCGCCTTCCTCTTTAAAGTTCTTGAACTCCATCAAGTGAGAATAGGGATCCTTTGGGTCAAATGGGTTCTTCAAAGACCTGCAGAGGAGCTTGTGTTTTCTCATGACTGCAAATCACATAAAAATATATACCTGACACTCAGTTTTCCACAAATTGGAGAAGCATAGAAGTATTAACGTCTAGCATATTTGATCACTCCTGTTTCACATGAAGGGTGTCCAGACCACCCTGAATTTACGCCAATGAGGGGCAAGGGAGTTATTTTGGACACTCTCTTGGACTCCGCCACTCATGGAAACCTTCAGCCAGAGGTTGTGATTAGTGTCTATATGGAAGAAGATGAGGGCCATATGGGAGGGTTTTGGTTTTAATTTTGGTCATTTGTGTCCGGTTGGAAGACATGACTGGGACCACCTGGGCTTGAACTCTGGTGTGATTCCCCTTAGAGACTGAATTCAGAGAAGTATTGCCATGAATTTTGTTGGGATTTTAGGAGTCCACCCATGAGAATCACCCTTGAAAACTGAGATCTAGGCCCAGGGTGGCTTTCCACAGAGCCCTGGGTATCTCAGCCAGAAGATCACATGATTTAATTCTGAAAGACTTGCCAGCCATTGTTGAGAGTCACAACACCCATGGACGTCACATTGTAGACCTCAATAGGCCTGGCTTCATGTGACATTTTGGCCACTCTTTGGGAAGCCTTGCCTGTGAGAGTTCTACAGAGCATTCATTGAAATGAGCCTCCTCACCATTTAAAGGTTCCTGAATGAATTGAAACCCACAGTGCCTGCAACGTCATCCTTGAAAAATGCCTAGATAAATACCATGAAATTTTTGAAATTCCCATGACCAGGTGGCACTGGAGAAACTTTGGATGTCCTGTTGCTGATCGTAAATATGCAAGACAGTGCCTTGATTGAGTGGGTTTCATGAAAATGGTGTAGAACAGAGATGCCAGTATGTTGGAACCTGCTGAGTAGTGGGCCTAGAGCAGTGGTAGGCAGGTGTGTGATAAAAAATTTGTGGTGGGGCCATGTGGATCTGCCATTGGATCCCAAATGGCTTGTGACTTACATGGTGCAGCCAGCAAACCCTTCCATGTAAAGGCTTCTGGTTATATGGAGATGTTTCCGGGCAATGTTTAGAATCAGGTTACTATGGACATGGGGCCAAGCTATGTGGGATAGAAGCCTGGTTGGTGCATTCTCCTGCAGACCCTGACCAACCACACATGAAAGAATTGCCTCCAGAACTGTGTCCCAGTTGAACTTCTTTTATTTCATGAAGCAAATGCCAAAGTCCCAGTGCAGCAGCAAGAAACACCACGAAAAGTGGAGGATGACCAAATGGCTTCCCAGTCCACATGGGAATACCCTTAGCCCCCAGTGGCCACAGTTTACTTACAAAGAGAGAATTCAGCACTGCTGCCTCATGTTCATTGGAAAATAAAAAACCATGTCTTCCAGGTCACATAGATGCAGACACAGCTTTGATAGTCTCACTAAAAAGAAGCTAAAGCTCCTGACAACAACATATATTTCAAGTGCCCAAACTCAGAGGCAGTTTCTCAAGAAGTATTTAGGCCAGCAGAGCTCCATGTTTATGGAGTGTTTACCCTGTCCCATACTAGGGAAACTCCTCTACCACTTCCAAGGTTGTAAACTCCTGAGCATATTATTCACAGATTTTATTACTCTTCTCCTCTAATTGTGTCTTACTTTGGGCGAAAAAAATGTCAAGGAATTGTTCTGGATGAGAGTGGGAAGATTTTGTTTAGCACATATTTGCATACACATTGGATTCATTTTTCTATTTTACATTTGAAATACTGAATCCTGACACTAACACATGCCCTGCTAGATTCTGAATACTAATCCTAATATAATGGAGAAAAATTACGGAAACAGAATAGAAATACAAGCAGTTCAGAGGAGGCATGTTGTATACTTGGACTTGCCTTTTGCATTATATAGGGTAGGAGTTATGAATCTAGTCAATTTTTTGTTGAAATAGTTTTCCATGTGCTTTTAAAGTTAACAAATATGTGAATTCCTGTCTCCCTTTCTCTGTATTCTATTCAGCACATGTATTTTTATATGCACATATAGAATCCTACCTGGTATCACACGTACATTCTTGTGAGTTACATGACTTGGCAGATACAAAGTGTGAGAAGAGATCACTCCTCTTAAACGCTGTTTGACCTGAAAATTCAACCTATGGGTGAGCTTCCTAGTTGAAAAAAGTTATACATAAATCCATATCCAGTAAAATGAATATTTTTGGATCTGTGGATGATTCATATTTCACGGTGTAATTCGATTGGCATATATATTGCTAATTTTTAAAATCTGTGTGTGGATATATATATATATATATATATATATATATATATATATATATTCTCTCCAGATATTTCAAAATATTTAATATATGTGTCTTATTATACACTCCCTAAATTCATTCATGATTATGTATGTGGATTTATAATCAACTTTTCACAAGATTATTCTCAGAAATATTCATTCACCTGATATACGTATTTTTTTCCTAGTATTGAAAACTAACTTCAGTGAATGGTGCATATAAATCCTAATATTTCTACAGTAACTGATCCATTTTCACATCAATGCAAGTAGATTCCTATGGGACATGATAAGTATTTTGAAGTTCATTTTTATTGAAAACTAGTACATTACTATTTCTTCAGTTTATGCACATTATTGGATATATATTTCATCCACGAGTTCACAAATTTATAGGCATTTATTTCACTTTCAATCACTTTCTGCTTCAGAAAACACGTGTTCCGCCATGTTTCAAACTGGTCTTTTCATGAGACTTCTTTCCAAACACATTATTTTTGATTTCCATAATCACTTTTGAAGCAAAACTCACTCACTCTTCATGATAAACCATAACCCTAGGATTACAATTAGACGTATAACTAGTTGTTATGAATGATTATATATCAATATATGATTTCTTATGTATTTTCAGATATCAATTCAATACATTATTTAAAGTGGAACCAGTTATATTATTTATTAACTGTATGGTCTATTCATGCATTATCTCTATATTCATAGACACAGGGTACACCTATTTTTACCCTCAATACTAATTTATACGTTTTCAAAATATTCCTCAAAAAATGGTGGAAGAATTACTCATGTCACCTGATCTATATATACATTTTATCACAGTAATATTCTGGACAAAAAAATCAAAGGTCACCCTTAAGGTTGTACCAGAGCCTAAATGGAAAGTGAGCATGGATTACTAAAACCTTCCATGTCCAGGTGGCCTAATGCTCTCAAATGTCAATCTTATTGGTGACTACATTTTTGTTTCTTTCTAAGATTATATATTCAACCTCAAGCCTGTTGAAAATGTCTAATCCTATCACTCACTTTATACTTTGCCTGATTTAGTAATGTCTCTATTTATATCTATTTTCCTACATATTTTCCCCTGTTCATCATTGTGACTGACTCTTCACTTGTGCTGACATTTACATTCACTGTCTACCTGAAACCCTATTGCTTAAGAACTTTTGGTCTAAATCCTATTCTCACTCTTCTTTGTAAACCTACTGACTATCTTTCTAATCCTACCGACAATCCCTTTTTGAGTGGGTGTTCTATTCGACATTCAATCATCCAAGGTACAAGCTCCTATGCCATTGTATATAGATTTATCTGAGACATTTTTGCAGAAAATAATTCAAAGCTAAGTGTGCCAATTAAGGGCCCAATGCCCTTCTGGACTTCATATCTTCCCTAGATTTCTTTTTTTATACTTATATTTCACCTATATATTCTTGTAAGTATCATAGTTTCCCAATACCATTATTCGTCATGCAGAAGGATTCCTAACCCCAAATTGAACATGTTACTAACCGAAACCATACACTGTTCTCTCAATAGAACTTTACAGAACAGCAGGGACAGGGTTGCTCTTAAAATACAGGAATGTAGGGCATGTTCCACCTGTTGAGAACATCAAAGGTCCATGCAGAAATGATCCCTTGAGAAGATGTAGGCAGCTACGAAAGACCTGAGAGAGAAAAGTCATCTTCAATGGCAAACAACCTTGTCAGCATGAATGGATGTGTATGAATCAGCCTCTCTCTTCTTAATGTAGAGAAGATGGACCAAAACAGTCCTAGGTGGAGAGCTGTTCCCGGGTGCCCATGGTTTATATACCATTCTAACTTGTGAAAGTGTCACAGGAAGTAGGGGCAGCCTCCATCTCATGGGACTCTTGAAAGCAACTGTTAGGACAAAGTGGTTGTCAAGGCAATGACCTCATTCAGTTCCTGAAGAAGTGATCTACCTCACTTCCTTGGTGATGGAACTCTCTTAACTTGGGATCCAGGAAGCCAGGCACCTGGAGCCAGTCCAGTCCCAGACCCAGTAGGCGCACTTGTTTGAATTTACCAAGGAGAGTGTCAGTCTTTCTTGGTACCTACATATGTGAGGATGGCCAAATACCAGGAGAGCTCTGAATAGGGGCCTTTCCTGAGAAAGTAGGTAGTGGTTCACCGCAGGCTCCTGACAACTTCACAGAGTTGGCCAAGGAGACCAGATCTGAGATAGGACAGGCCATTTTGGGGGAACATAGTATGGCCCACCACTCAGAGGAAACTCCGGATAGTCACAGAGTTACATGGGGGAAGGACGGGTCTTTGTGGGGTGGGTGTGATTTTGTGGTTTTGTCTCATGATCTGATAATAGGTATGAAAGACGGTTTGTTTGACTTGGAGTGGTCTTCTTCTAGTAAGTCGTTGGACAAGGCAAGTGTTTCTATTTCTGTGTATCCCACTGTGTCCGTGGTTGTAGACATTAGAAAATAGAATGCAACAATTGATATGTCCTGTATAGTAGAAAGATTCCCGGCATTCATCCTGCCCAATTTATGAATGGACTGCAGCTTGCCTTATCCATGGGCAACACCTGCTACCTTCCTAAGTTCCTGTTTCTTCCAGAATTCTCACCACTCTCCAGAATAGTCTCATGGTTTTGTGTCCAAAATATGTACCACCTCCAAGCTCTGTGACATTGCCATGTCCTGGATAGCTGAAGGGAATCGCGAGCATCTCAGAAAACTCAGATATCAGTGTGACCAAGAAAGTCTCAGTGGAGAAACCATGCTTTCGGCCTTTTGCTTATCAATTGTTCTGTTTCCCTGAATGTCAGGAAGGTCTTTGCCTCAGGCCACCCCTTTGTGAAGCCTGAAGAAAACAGTTTTCAAATGGAAATGAATGGGCATCACCTGTGGCTCTTTGCTTAATTGCTTTGGAAAGGGATGTGTCTGAATCAGCCTCTTGGCCCTGTGTGAGGTTGTGGCTTAGATTCTCAGCACCTGATGGATGTAAAGAGAGATCCCATGTGTGCATCCAAAACCAAAATGGCCAAAAGAGCAATTATTGTGAATGAAGTCTCTCGCATTCATTTGTAAGGTTCCTGACCACCATCAAGTGAAAATACGGATCCTTTGGTTCAAATGAGTTATGCACAGCCCTGCAGAGGCTAACCCATAGGTTTTTGGGTTTTCTCATGGCTCCAAATCATATAAAGAATCTATAACTGACAGTCAGTATGCCTCAAATTGGAGATGCAGAGCAGTATTAACAGCTGGCCTATCTGATCACTCCTGGTTCACCGGATGGGTGTCCAGGCCACCTTGACTTTAGGCAAATGAGGGGCAAGGGAGCTTATTTTTGACACTGTCTTGGGCTGCACCCCTCATGAAAAACTCCAGCCAGAGGTTATGATAAGTGTCTATATGGAAGACGATGAGGGCCATGTGGGAGTGTTTGGTTTTAATTGTGGTCATTTGTTTGGCGGTTGGAAGAGATAACTGGATCCACCTGGGCTTGAATTCTGGCATGATTCCTCTTAGAGACTGAGTTCTGGAATTTACCTCAAAGAAGTATTGCCATGAAATGTGTTGGGATTTTAGGAGGCCACGCATGAGATGCGCCCTTGAAAACTGAGATCGAGGGCCAGGGTGTCTTTCCACAGTGCAGTGAGAATCTCAGCCAGGATATCACATGATTTTATTTTGAAAGACTTGGCAGCCATAATTGAGAGTCTAAACACAAATGGAACTCATATTGTAGACCTCAATGATCCTGGCTTCATGTGACCTTTTGGCCACTTTTTGGGAAGCCTTGCCTGTGAGATTTCTCCAGAGATTTCATTTAAATGAGCTTCCTCACCACATAATGGTTCCTGCATTAATTGAAACGCACAGTGACTCCAACTTCATCCTTCAAAAATGGCTAAATAAATACTATCAAATTTCTGAAATTCCCATTACCAGGTGGCACTGGAGAACCTTTGGATATCCTGTTGCTGAACATGAGTGAAATAATTCCCCACGCAATGACACTTCACCGGGAGAATTCCAATTTTATTGCTAAAAGCTGTGTGCTTATATAGAACTAAGGGGGAGATGGTATGGCTTAGATAAATGGCAGCAACCCGTTTATTGGCAAGTTCTTTCAAATATCAGCTCCAGAGCCCAGGAATTAGTTCTAATTGGGGCTAAGGTTCCCCACAAGCGAGATTTGAAATTGGCGCTGGCGGGAGAGTTCACAAGGGCGGGAACTTTTTGCACCACTGCAGAAATGAAGAAGGTAGGAAGAAGAAGTCCTTAGGCGCCATGTTGGGGTTTTTCTCTGCGGTATGGCTGCCATTTATTCTTTTCCCAACATTCCACCCTTTTTGTTTTCTTAGGAAGTGGGGCGTCGTTTGTCAGATCTGGCTGCTTCCTGCTGTGTGGGGCTGGTGTGGGGCCTAGAAAGAGAAGTGGAGGAATGCTCAGGGGGCAGGTATGGGGATATCATGGCAGCCAGAAATAAAACCCAGTGGCTATAGACAGCTATTTTCATAGGGGTGAAGTCAATGAATGTTCCCTGAAGCCAAAGACGTCGATGGCATGGAACCAGTCCTGGATGGAAGAGATTGTTGGTATCAGCCACTGGTCCTGTAACAGAGACTCAAGGAAATACTGGAAGCGTTGCCTGGACATGGTGTC
This sequence comes from Callospermophilus lateralis, assembly GCF_048772815.1. NCBI lineage: Eukaryota > Metazoa > Chordata > Mammalia > Rodentia > Sciuridae > Callospermophilus > Callospermophilus lateralis. Next base: position 908,581 of record NW_027514489.1, read on the forward strand.
GCCAGCACCTGAAGAAGATCAGAGCGAATAAAAACAGAATGAAGATAAAAATTAAAGCAAATGTCAATTTTTGGCAGAAGTTCCATGTGGGGGGACTGACATAGAAGAGGCCAAGGGCCATGAGAAAGCTTAGAAGGTGGTAAAGACTATGAATCCAGGATGGCAGATTAAGAGGTTCTCCGAGCTCGTTGTCTCCCGCTGTCTAATACCCGTTGCATTCCATCGTGCCTGGTAGTGAGCTTCATCACTGAGTGAACTGTTCTCTTGGAGATGTTGGGGATTCATCGGTCATCAGAGGCTGGTAGTGACTAAGCAAAAGCTGGTTGAAAGTTTGATTAGGAATTTTATGCAGTTGGGTTTGAAGGCACTTCATTATGCAGGGCAAGAGAGCACAAAAAAGGAGCATCCAAATAAGGGGACCCAAGATATGTAGTAAGTACATGGCAAGATAGGATTGGAAGAACCCCGTTATGGGATTGGAGGAGGTAGGTTTGAGCAATTGGGTCGATAATTCCTGCAATTTAACAACATTTTTTTTTATTAGCCCAGATTCATTAACATAATAGCAAAATTCCTCTCTGAGGAATAGGCATGTAACCCCTTTTTCTGCAGTGAGAAGATCAATTGCCCTTTGGTTCTGTAAAGCCACTTGTGCCAATGAAGTAACCTGCCGCTGCAAGGAACCCAGAGACTCAGCCATGGTATTGAGTGTTTCCTGCAGTTTTTGTTGAAGGTCATTGGATCCCATAGAGCATGACCTATAGCTCCACCAGAGAGTCTGAGACCCGTCACTGAGGTTGTTAAAATGAGGCCTACCAGAACCGGCAGAAAGACTACCCTACGGGTGCGGGAAGGTAGGGCCAACTGTCAGAATTCGGTGGGAGTATACAAAGATAGCTGAGGAACTACAGTAACCAAGAAACAGGCGCCAGAGACATTGATGGTTGAGGTACTTAAAGAACCATTACACCAGAGGAAATGTCCAGGTTGCATAAACACAGGGCTCTATGGAGTGCTGTAGCTCAAGGAACAAATGGGTAAAGGATTCATTATTGGCAGGTGGAAACAGATGAAAGGAAATAATGTATTGGTGGAATAACTTTCCCACAGTGGGATACGTGTCACATGTAGGGGTTGTCCTTTTTAGAGAAATTGTAGGGTTTTGCTGGAATATTTCCTGCCGCTAATGGGACTGCTGCTAGAAGTGGACGACTAAGTGAAGCACAGAGAAAGCACTGAGAAGTAGGCACAGAAAGAGGGGTGGAGTTTAATAATCAAAAAGTTTGGTGTAGCAAATTGAGCCATGTGGGAGGGGGACCTGAGAGGGTTGAAGGCTCTGAATCCTTTTTGGATGAGCTATGGATATTATCTCGAAGTTTTGATTCTGAGTCCTTAATGTGTTCGACTACCTGGATGGTTGCCTTAGGTTGCGTAATCAGGGTGCGGCCAATAGTCATCCACCCTGTGGGTCTGACTGAGGTTGTCCGAGCATAGACAGCAAACTCAACATAGCCCCATCGTTTGGCCTTGGGGTCAGGTTTATCTAAAGTATACCATCCATTGTTACTGGATGAAGAGCCTTTATGCCACTTTATGTAACTAGAAGTCCACCCTTCAGGGTAACCAAATGAGTGGTAAGAATAGCTACCACGTTCATCATGGAACATGCATGACCAATAGGGGCACCCATTATGTATCTCAGTCCACCAATGACAATAGTCTTTTGTTTGATCAAAAAGGAAGCAAATGAAAGGCCAGTTCCAGCTACCAGGGACGAAGGTCCTTGAAGGTGACAATTTTAGGGAAATAGAGGTGCAGTTGTGGATGAAGCAAGTAGTTGCATCCACTGCGCAGACCTTCTGCATGCCATGTTCTGAGTATCGTTCCCGAAAAGTGAATAAATGCATGGTAGGTGAGGAGGGTAAAGACCAGTCCTGACAGAGCACAGAAAATAAGCAGAGCACAAAAAACAAGCAGTTAGAGAAGACTAGGGTGTTGGGAGAGCTCATTGTGCCTTCTTTAAGAGGAATTGGGCTGCAAGGAAAACCGTGTGAGCCACAACTAAAATGGGTGAGATGGGTGTGGAGAGCAGGAGTAAAGGGGAGGTTCAGTAGGTGATTCTTGGAGTTCCTCTGGGGTGGCCCTGTCTTCAGCAGGTGGGGCCTCCTGGTGATGTGGCTTCAACCTAGACATGTGAATCCAGGGAGTGAGACAGTTGTCTGGTAAGGAGAGTTTGGCAGCGGTATGGGTAAAGAGAATGACAGGATAGGGGCCTTCCAATTTTGCGGCAAGAGTACCTTTCTCCTCTGGGGTATTATAATAGACTAGACTAACAGGTGTTAAGGGAGGAGTGTTTGGAGAGGAGACTGGGTCCGGAAGAAGCCAGTCCTGATATTTCAAGAGTTCCGAGCGGAGATGGAGCAAGAGAGGCAAAGACAAATCTCGGGTGAGAGGTCCTTGTGAAATGACCAACCCAGGGGTTATAAGAGGTCTTCCATACATTATCTCAAAAGGAGACAGTAAAGATGGTTTCTTAGGGAGAGCTCTGATTCGAAGCAAAGCCAAGGGAAGGAGTTTGAAACAGTCTATGTTTAATTCCATTGTCAATTTGGTAAGGACTTCCTTTAGAGTACGATTTACCCTTTCCACTTTCCCTGAAGCCTGGGGGAAATATGGACAGTTGAAATGCCACTTGAAGGAGAGGGCTTGAGAGACCTTTTGTGTGATCCTAGAAGTAAACTCAGGGCCATTGTCATATTGTAGGGAAGTGGGCATACCAAACCTGGGGATGATGTCTGTCAGTAAGATTGAAGCTACAGTGGAAGCCTTTTTATTGGAAGTGGGAAAATGCCTCAACCCAACCAGAGAAAGTGTCCACAAAGACAAGGAGGTATTTAGTGCGCCATACTGTGGGCATGTTGGTGAAGTCTACCTGCCAGTCAGCAGCGGGAATGTGTCCCCGGGCTTGGTGGAAAGGGAAAGGTTTGGGCCTTAAAGGAGTATGAGGGTTGGTCCGCTGACAGATCTGACAATTAGAGGCTATATTCTGTAGCATGGCTTGTCAGAGGGGGTGAGGGAAAAGAAACTCTGTAAAAAGAGGGTCAAAGACTGAGAATTGGAAAGGAATAGACTATGAAGGAACTTGAAAAGATTATTGTTCTTACTGAAAGACGTAGGGGCTTCAGATGAGCTGTCTAAAGTGGCCATTATATGTCCCCCATGGAGGCCATAATTGAAAGTGGTAGCAGCCATTCGTGCCGCCTGGTCAGCTTTGGCATTGCCCTCAGTGATAAGAAAGCCGTCCTTCTGATGGGACCTACAATGGACAACTCCCAACTGGGTGGGTAAGTGGCCTCTATTAGATTGGTTATAAAAGCTGAATTAGTGATCGCATTACCTTTGGTGGTAAGTAGGCCTCGCTACTTTCAAATATCAGCATGGGATAATAAGATATGGAAGACATATTTTGAATCAGTTTAGAGGGTGAGGGATTTGCCTTGTGCTAGAAGGAAGGCACGAGTGGATGCTATAAGTTCAGCCTACTTGTCTGTAGTTCCTGAAGGCAAAACTTTGGCCTCTATAATCTCAGTGGCTGAAAATACAGCGTATCCAGAGTAATGAGTTCCGTTCTCCCTAAAGGAACTGCTGTCAGTAAACCAGATAAGGTCAGGCTTGCTGAGTGGTCTCTCAGAAATGAAAGAATGACAGGGGAGGAAATCATCTAAGGTTTCCAAGCAATTATGAGTTGGTATGTGAGACATGGGAGTCATTGGGAGCAGTGAGGCAGGGTTCAGTGCAGAGCAGGGGAGGAAAATAATATTAGGGTTTTCCAGAAAGGAAGTGAGGGGCGACAGAAATCTGGATGTAGGGAGAGTTTGAAGGCCCTTTTAAGCTAAAAGATCCTTCAAGTGATGTGGGGAGTGGATAGTTCAAGGGGCCCCAAAAGTCAGATTAGAGGCTTCTTTGTGTAAAATTTGTCCAGTAGCCAGAGCTCTTAAGCAAGGGGCCCACCCACGGATGGTAGGGTCTAGTTGCTTGGACAAATATGACACAGGTGCAAATGTACGCCCATAGTTTTGACCTAAGACCCCAAGTGCTTGCCCCCCTTTTTCATGGACATATAGATGAAATGTTCTTGAAAGATCTGGAAGGTGAAGGGCAGGTGCCTTTAAGAGGAGTTGCTGAAGCCTGCGGAAGTGGTAGATGGGAAAGGAGGCAAGAGATTCACTAGGGGGTCCCTTTGCTAGGTCATACAGGGGTTTGGAGAGAAGAGAATAATTTGGGATCCAGGCCCTAAAATAACCTGCTAATCCTAGGAATGATAGTATTTTGGCTGTCGTATAGGGCACTGAAAGATCACAGAGGAGTTGCCTCCTATCCAGTGTTATTTCCTTTTTCCCGGGTGTAAGGCAAAAACCAAGATAGGTGACCGAAGACTGGGAAACCTGGGCCTTGTGGGGAGACTCCCTATATCCCTTGTCTTCTAGGAATTTATGAAGCTGAGCGGTGTGGGATTGAGAGTGTTCCAGAAAGACTACATAGAAGAAGGTCATAGACATATTGAAGTACAGTAGAGTCAGGACAGGTCAGGTGAAAGGATGTGAGGTCCTGGGCAAGAAATTGGCCAAAGAGATGGGGGCTATCCCTGAATCCCTGTGGGAGTATAGTCCAGGTAAGCTGATGAGAATGGCGGGTGTGAGAGTCAGTCCATGAAAAAGCAAAGATATCCTGAGATTCTGAGAACAGGGGAATAGAAAAGAATGCATCTTTTAAATCTAGGACTGAGAAGTGAGTAGTAGTGGCATGGATCTGAGAGAGGAGGGTGTAAGGGTTGGGCACTAGCGGGTGGATGGGGTCCACAGAGGAGTTGACAAGGCGAAGTTCTTGAACCAGCCTGTAGGACACGTTAGGTTTCTTAACTGCCAGAATGGGTGTGTTGAAAGGAGAGTGTGTAGGCCTAAGATACCCCTTTCATAATAAATCCTGGATGATGGGTTCTAATCCAAGGAGAAATGTGGTTGTGAGTGGATATTGTGGTTGACTAACATATCTTGAAGGGTCCCGTAAGACAATATGAATAGAACTGCATTTAGCCATAAAGGGTGTAATTGTGTCCCAAACCTCAGGGTTAAATGGTTTAGATAGTCGTGGGAGAGTGCATGAAGGAGGTGTATCTGCCCCTAGGAATATCATGAGGAAATGAGAGGTAGGAGAGGTGTGGGTTGATAAGTGAATGGTGACTTTTAATAGTGAGAGTATGTCCCTTCCCAGAAAGGGAATGGGGCAATGGCTCATAACAAGAAAGGAGTGAGTGAAGGACAAAAGGGATCGCTGCATATAACATGATTGGGGGGGGGTTTGAGGAAAAATCTTTTTACCTCCTACCCTGACAATAGGAGTTTTTGAGGGTGTGGTAGGACCCTAATACTCCCTCAAAATCGAAAAAGCGGCACCAGTATCCAAGAGGAAGTTAATGAAGCGTCCATCCACCAGGAAGGTGACCCTAGGCTCTTGATTCTTGATGGTAATAGTCTGGAGGGAAGGCCCAGGACTCCATCAATCCTCCTCTGCCAAGCCCAGGTGAGGCTGGGGTTGCTGGGCAGCAGACCAACCTTCCTTCTGGGTTGTTGGGCAGTCTGCCCCCCAGTGTCCACTTTGATGGCATTTTGCGCAGGGGTTGTAGGGTGTCCTCGGTGAAGAACAATTCCTGGTCCAATGTCCCTCCTTACCTCATTTGAAGCAAGCTCCAGGGGGGGTCATATTGGGACGGCATGGTGATGGCCTTCTCTGAATGAGCTGGGCCAACATTTGGAATTTGGCATTTTCAGCCCTCTGCCTACGGAATTCACTTTCATCCTCTCTACCATGAAAAACCTTGAAAGTGACAGCGAGGATTTTGGTCTGAGGAGTAGCAGGGCCCTGTTCAAACTTTTTAAGCTTGGCTTTAATGTAAGGGTAGCTTTGGGCCAGAATATATGTCATTAAGACATGACGGCCATCAGGGGTTTCTGGGTCGAGGTTTGTGTACTGCTGAAGGGACTTGGTTAGTCTATCCAGGAATTCTGAAGGTGTTTCCTCCTTCCTTTGAATGACCTCCTGCATCTTTTGAAAGTTAACAGCCTTGCGGGTGGACTTTTTCAGTCCCGCCAAGAGGCAGGATGTAAAAAGGTCACTAGACTGTAAGCCCATAGGGGATCCTGCTCTGGGACAGCATGAGGGCCTGTGGGTGGTTATGATTGGTCCTATGATTTTCATCAGCATGGGCTTGGGCTAGCTCCCAGAACCATTGCCTTTCCTTTGGGAGAAGTTTATTGGCCAAGAGCATGTAGATGTCATGATGAGTGAGGCTATATGCTTGCAGTACCCATTGAAACTCCCGAATGTAAGTGGTGGGGTCAGTGGTGAAAGAGCCTAACTTCCTCTCTAGCTGAGTAATGTCCGACATGGAGAAGGGCACGTGGACTCTGATGACACCCTTGGGACCAGCTACCTCATGAAGGGGTGCGATTGTCTTGGGCGTGGGAAGGAGTCCCTTAGACCTGATAACAGGAGGACTGAAAGAGGCAGGCGGTGGACAGGAAGGAGAGGGAGGGGAAGGGAATGTCTCTGTGGAAGAGGAGGAGGTGGAGCAGGCAGAAGAGTGGGGAAGGGAGGGGGATGAAAAGGAAGGTTGAGGATCCGTGGAATCAGGCAGAGGAAGAGGAGAATTTTGCGGGAGAGAAGGGTCAGTTGGGGCTGGGGGATAAGGTGGGGGTTGATCTGCTGGGTCGAATGAGGAAGAATCTGCGAAGTCAGGAGTAGAACTAGGGGAAGAGAGGGGTTTGCAAGCAAGAAGGACCTGAGAGGGAGGGCAGGAGGAGCAGAGACAGGGTGCTGTGCGAGAAGGCTAAAACATTCAATACAGGGAATCTCACTCCACTTTTTCAGATGCTGGCAGTAATTAAAAAGGTCCAAGAGGAGGTTTGGATCTAAGGAGCTTTCTGGAGGCCAATGATTGCCATTATCCAGTGGATATGTAGGCCAATCTTGGGTACAGAATTTGATTAGAAGTTTGGGCTTGATGTCTGGTGTGAGGGAGAGTGTGGCCAGATTTTTTATTAAACTTTTGAGAGGTGAGGTTTCAGGTACAGATAAAGAGGTGTCCACAGTCACAGGGAGAGATGGAAGAGAGAGAGAGAGAGAGAGAGAGAGAGAGAGAGAGAGAGAGAGAGAGAGAGAATAAGTGTAAGCAAGAGAGACAAAGAGAAAACCCGGCCTGGAACGGACTCCGGGAAGCGCTCAGGGCGAATGGGGGTCAGGTGGGCATCCCCAAAATGACCAGCCATCATGAGGAAATACAGAGGGCACTACCTGATCGTCACCAGTGAAGTGCGATCTGTGAGACACAATGGGTTCGGAGCCACGGGCAACCTGACATCAGGAAAGTTTTCGAACGCAGCAGAAGAAGTAAGTAATGAAAACAGAACTCCGGCTCCAGCAGAATGCAGTTCCAGGATGGGAGTTCAGTTTTCCCTGAGCAGAGAGGCAGCTTCAGCCAGACACAGCAGGCCCGCAGGAAACAGCAACTCTAGCCAGCAGCGGCAGCAGCAGCAGAGGAGGAAAAACCACAGAGCCTCTCATGTAAACTCAGAAGCCTCACACCCCAAAGGGAAACGGATCACCAGAGGGTCCACTGCAACCAGTAAAGGTCTTAGTGGGAGGAATTCCCTCCCCCCTACCAGTCTAGAGTGTGACAGACGATCATGGTCACAAAGCCAGCGGTAGCCCGAAGGGAGTTGGCGAGCCGGGGTCAGGGGAGGCTTACATACAACAAATCAGTGGTGAGTGCAGGAAGCCTGCGTCTGAAAAGAGCAGACCAGGGCAGAGTGCCACGGTGGAGCAGTGGACGGGGCTCTTGTTGGAAAGAGCTCACCCATATCCTCACACGGGGCACCAGAATGAAAGAACTCCCCACGCAAAGGCACTTCACCGGGAGAATTCCAATTTTATTGCAAAAAGCTGTGTGCTTATATAGAACTAAGGAGGAGATTGGAGGGCTTAGATAAATGGCAGACAATCCGTTTATTGGCAAGTTCTTTCAGATATCAGCTCCGGAGCCCAGGAATTAGTTCTTATTGGGGCTTATATTCCCGGCCAGCAAGTTTTTAAATTGGTGCCAGCAGAAGAGTTCACACGGGCGGGAACATTTCGCACCACTGCAGAAAAGAAGAATGTACGAAGAAGAAGTGCTTAGGCGCCATGTTGGGTTTTTTTTTTCTGGGGTATGGCTGCCGTTTATACTTTTCATAACAATGAGTATACCAGACAGTGCCTTGATTGACTGGTTTTTATGAAAATGGTGTTTAACAGAGATGCCAGAAAGTTGGATCCTGCTGATTAGTGGGCCAAGAGCAAAGGTGGGCATGTGTGTGATAAAACATCAGTGGTGGGACCATGTGGATATGCCATTGGCTTCCAAATGGCTTGTGACTGACATGGTGAAGCCAGCAGACCCTTATATGTAAAGACATCTTGTTACATGGAGAGGATTCAGGACATTGTTCAGAATCAGGTTGCTATGTTCAAGAGGGCAAGCTATGTGGAATAGAAGCCTGGTTCTTTTATTCTCCTACAGACCCTGACCCACCACATGTGACAGAATTCCCTCACACACTGTGTCCCCGTTGAACTCCTTGTATTTCATGAAGCAAATACCAAACTTCCACTGCAGCACCAAGAAACACCACGAAAATAGAGGATGACCATATGGCTTCATAGTCCACACTAGAGACATTTAGCCCCAAGGGGCCACAGTTTACCTTCAAAGGGAGAATTCAGCACTGGTGTCTCATGTTCATTGGAAAATAAGAAACCATGTCCTCCAGGTCACATAGATGCCCAGGTTTATGGTTTCACTAGAAAGGAAGCTAAAGCACGTGACAACAACATATATTTCAAGTGCCCAACCTCACAGGCAGTATCTCAAGAAGTCTCTAGGACAACAGACCTCCATGTTTTTGAAGTGTTTACCCTGTCCCTTACTTTTGGAAACTCCTCTAACACTTCCAAGGTTGTGAACTCCTGATCGCATTCCATTCCAGATATGTATTCATGGATTTTCTAACTCTTCTCCTCTAATTGTGTCTTACATGGGGTGAAGGTGTTGTCAAGGTATTGTTCTGGATGAGAGTGGGAAGATTTTTGTGTAGCACATATTTACATACACATTGGATTCATTTTCCAATTTTCCATTCGAAATACTGAATCCCTGTCAGTAACCCATACCCTAATAGACTCTGACTACTAATCCTAATATGATGGAGACAAATAACCCAAACATAATATTAATACAAGCAGTTCAGAGGAGGCATGGTGTATAGTTGGTCTTGCCTTTTGCATGATATAGTGTAGGAGTTATAAATCTTGTCAATTGTTTGTTGAAATAGTACTCCATGTGTTTTTAAAGTTAACACATATGTGAATTTCTGTCTCCTTTTTTCTGTAGCCAATTCAGCACATGTATTTTTATATGCACATAAAAAATCCTACCTGGTATCACACGTACATTTTTGTGAGGTGGCTAACTTAGCAGAAACAAAGTATGAGAAGAGATCACCCCTCCTAAACGCTTTTGGAACTGAAAATTCAAACTATGAGTGAGATTTTTAGTTGAACAACATTATACATAAATCCATGTTCAGTAAAATTAATATTTTTGGATCGGTGGATGATATATATTTCACGATGAATTTTGATTGGCATATATATTGCTACTTTCTAATGTTTCTCTGTGAGATATATATATATATATATTGTCTAGATTTTTCCAAATATAAAATATATGTGTCCTATTATACACTCCCTAAATAATTCACTCATGCTCATGTATGTGGTTTTATAATCAAATTTTCATACGATTATTTTCAGAAATATTCATCCACCTGAAATACATATTTGTTTTCTAGTACTGAAAACTCACTTCACTGAATGGTGCAAACAAATCCTTATATTTCTACTGTAACTGACCCAATTTAACATCAATGCAAGTAGATTCCAAAGGGGCATGATGTGTATTTTGACGTTCATTTTTATTTAACACTGGTACATTACTATTTCTTCAGTTTTTGTACATCATAGTATATACATTTCATCCACAAGTTCACAAATTTAAAGACATTTGAAACACATTCAATCACTTCCTGCTTCAGTACACATGTATTCCTCCTTGCTTTTGACTGGTTATTTATTGAGACTTCTTTCCAAACACATTATTTTCGATTTCCATAATCAATTTTGAAGCAAAACTCACACACACTTTATGATAAACCACAACCCTAATATTACCATTAGATGTATAACTGGTTGGAATGAATGTATGTATGTCAATATGACATTTCCTGTGTATTTTCAGATATCAATTTATTCCAATTTCTAAAGTTGGAATCAGTTATATTATATATTCACACATGGTACACATATTTGTGCCCCCAATACTAATTTATATCTCTTCTAAATATTGCTCCCAGAAATGGTACAAGAAAGACTCATGTCACCTGATCTACATATATATTCTGTCAACAAAATGCAAAGTCACACTTACAATTGTACCAAAGCCTAAATGGAATGTGAGTATGGATTATGAAAATCACCCATGTCCAGGTTGCCTAATGCTTTCAAATGTCAATCCTATTGGTGACTACATATTTGTTTCTTCCTAAGATTATGTATTCAACCTCAAGCCTGTTGAAAATGTCTAATCCTATCAATCACTTCATCCTTTGCCTGATTTCCTAATGTCTCTAATGATATCTGCTTTCCTACATATTTTCCCCAGTTCATCATTGTGACTGACTCTTCACATGTGCTGACATTTACATTTTCTGTCTACCTGAAACCCTATTGCTAAAGAACTTTTTGTCCAAATCCTATACTCACTCTTTTTTTCTAATCCTACCAACTATCTTCCTAATCCTACCAACTATCCTTTTTTGACTGGATGTTCTCTTCGACATTCAATTATCCAAGGTACAAGGTCCTATGCCATAATGTATAGATTTATCTGAGACACATGTGCACAACATAATTCCGAGTGAAGTATCCCAATCAAGGATCCAATGCCCTTTTGGGCTTCAAATCTTACCTAGATTTGTGTTTTCATACATATATTTCACCTCTATATATACTTATAAATATTGCAGGTTCCCAATACCATTATTCATGTAGCAGAATGATTCCTAACCCAAATCAAACATGTTATTAACCCTAACCATACTTTGTTCCTCAATCTAACTTTACAGAAAAGCAAGGACAGAGTTGGTCTTATATAGAAATGTAAGAGATCTTCCACCTGCTGAGAACCTCAAAGGTCCATGCAGAAGTGAACCCTGGGGAAGATATAGAAAGCTATGAAGGACCTGAGAGAGCAAAAGTCATCTTTCATGACAAAAAAAAAAAAAAAAAACAGGTCAGGATGAAGGGGTGTGTCTGAAGCAGTCTATCTCTTCTTAATGTAGAGAAGATGGACCAAACCAGGCCTGTGTGGAGAGCTGTTCACGGGTGCCTATGTTTGATATACCATTCTTACTTGTGAAAGTGTCACAGGAAGTAGGGGCAGCCTCCATCTATTGGGACACTTGGAAGCAACTGTTAGGACAAAGAGGTTGCCAAGGCAGTGACCTCATTCAGTTCCTGAAGGAAGTGACCTATATCATTTTCTTGGTGATGGAACTCTCTGAACTTGGGATCCAGGATGCCAGGCACCCAGAGGCATTCCCAGTCACAGTCCCAGTGGCCACACATGTTTGGATTTACCAAGGACAGAATCGGTCTTTCTTGGTAACTACTGATGTGAGGATGGCCAAATTCCAGGAGAGCTCTGAAGAGGGGTCTTTCCTGAGAAAGCAGGTAGTGTCTCACTACTGAACTGAAACCCACAGTGCCTCCAACTTCATCCATGAAAAATGGCTAGATAAATACAATAAAATTTTTAAAATTCCCTTAACCAGGTGGCACTGGAGAACCTTTGGATGTCTTTTTCCTGGTCATGAGTGTACAAGAGAATGCCATGATTGACGGTATTTCATGAAAATGGTGTAGAACAAAGATGCCAGTAAGTTGGACCCTGCTGAGTAGTGGGCCTTTTGCAGTGGTGGGCAGGTGTGTGATAATACAGCTGTGGTGTGGCCAGGAGGATTTTCCATTGCCTTCAAAATGGCTTGTGACTGATATGGTGCAGCCAGCAGACCCTTCTTGTTATATGGAGAGGTTTCCGGGCAAAGTTCAGAGTCAGATTTCTATGAACAAAGGGGCAAGCTTTGTGAGATAGAAGCCTGGTTGTTGCATTCTCCTGCAGACCCTGACCCACCACAAGTGACAGAACTCCCTCTAATACTGGGTCCCAGTTGAACTCATTGTATTTCATGAAGCAAATACCAAACTACCAGTGCAGCAGCAAGAAACACCACGAAAAGTGGAGGATTACCAAATGGCTTCACAGTTCACACGGGGAGACACTTAGCACCAAGTGGCCACAGTTTACCTACAAATAGAATATTCAGCACTGCTCCCTCATGTTCATTAGAATACAAGAAACCATGTCCTCCAGGTCACGTAGATGCAGACCCAGCTTTTATGGTGTCACTAGAAAGGAAGCTAAATCTCCTTGCAACAACATATATTTCAAGTGCCCAAACTCAGAGGAAGTTTCTCAAGAAGTCTTTAGGCCGGCAGAGCTCCATGTTTTTGGAGTGTTTACCTGTTAGACCAGGACGCTAGAAAAGACCACTGACTCAAATTAAAATCAAATAAAATTAAGCTTATTATTTCCACCGGCCATGCTGCCTCTCCCTCCCAAAACGAAGGGAACAAGACAGCAACCCCAGCTTTCCTACAGCCCAGCTTTATAGCCCAGAAAGTTACACAATAGGGGGGTTACAGATAACAGAACTCTGATAAACATCACACTAAAGGTAGTTTACAATTTTTTTGCTGTCCCTACATGAGAATTCATGAGGATCATTAGAGCCTCAGAGAGGGTTGTTGTCTTGCCAGAGAAGGCAAATATTTATGATGTGTCACTAAAGTTTCAGAGAGGGCTGCTATCTGGTCAGAGAGCCAGGCATGTGTGAGTTCAAGGCGCGGGCAGGCATTCCACGCAGGTTCAGAATTTGAAGTAATTAATGGTAAAGCCAAAATTATCTTTTCATGGCTTTGTGGCATGATGGCTCCCAATTTTAATAAAAGATCAGGTTGGGTCTACAATTCCCCCCTTTTCTCTGTGTCCCTTTCAAATCTTTGAGAGATTATGGGAAGAGCACTGAGGAAATTTTAATCCCTCAGGTAAGAGTCTCCAAATTTTTAGAACTCACCCAAAACCGATCTCGCTGATTTTACCCTTCTTAATTACTTATATTGATAGTCTATTTATCTTTCTCTCCATTGTTGTAAGAAGAGTGGCATCACTAATTTTTTCTTCTTCTGTCCTGAGACAGGGTGACGTAAGTGGGCTCGGCGTGAGGGACATGAGTTGCCTATTAGAAGTCAGTTGAGAGACATGAGTTGCCTTTTAGAAGTCAGTTCGGTTTGAAGTCAGGTTGGGGAAGAACAGGTTGTAAAGTCATCTGTGAATGGGTTCTTCTATGAGTGAAACAAAAACCATGAGTACTGGATAAATGTTGCAGCAGCTAGAACATGTCACTGTATAGACATTCCCTCACCAGTCTTTAATATCCCCAGTTATCAGGACTGTCAACTTAATATTTAACTTTAAGTGTTACAGTTGGCCCTCCCAATAAGACACAGTTTAATAATTTAATGTCATCTGATCTTGTAAAATCCTTTTACTAGTATGACCTCTGCGTCTAATAGAGAAACCTTTAATTCTGTTACTCAGGGCTGGATAATCGTACTAGCAAACACCAAGCCTACCTTTGTAGGTTAGGAATATCTGTAGGTCTTAAACTGAAAACTTCTGCCTGTGGCAGCTCTTCTTGATAGTCTCTTTTTATAAGTATTAGGCATTCCTGTGTGAGAATCCTTCTTTGTAGCCTCCAGTCTTACTTGTTTTGGGAGGATAAGATAAAGTGCATACCTTAAAATTTTATTATTATTATTATTATTATTATTATTATTATTATTATTATTATTTAATATGCCCAGGAGTGGCTGTATTTTGGTCTTAACTGTCTTTGCTAAGTGTTTAAGATGAAGCAGTCAAACTGACTTTTGTTTCCATCTATTGTTAACAGTCAGCTGACCTTTTATGGGAGTCAATTCTGGGGAAACTTGAGAAGAGATTCTCAGTTCTGCTAGTGCCATTTGCGCTAGGTGGGTCCAGGTCTTGCTTGACCATTTGGCTTCCCTCAGAAGCATCATAGATGTCTCCTTTCTATGATGACTCTCCTCTTTGTAACAAATGCACTGATTGGCTTTCTGTTCTCCAGTGGTCTCATTAATCTCCCTGATCAGGAGGTTATGTGGCTCAGAGTTGCAAAGCTCTTTAGAGAAGTCCCCTGTTCCCTGGATTCAGACTGACTCAGAGGGCAAGAGCCAAATATTGGTTTTCTTGGCCCTTTTCATTTAACATTAATTTTAAATCCTAATCTTAAACATCCAGCAAATAAATTTTAACAGCCTTATATTAAGAGTACTGGGCTTTAATGTCTATAACTTTATAATTACCTTTTTATTAATTGGGATCTGTATTATTCTGTCTGTATTGTAGTTGATGTCTTATTATCTTGAATAAACCCATGTTGTGTTCTTATAGCAACGCATTTGTAAAACACTAACAGGGAATCTTTAGATCACTTATAAGAAAATTTCAAACTAAAATTAACAAAAGTAAAAATACTTAGTTCGTGTAATATCTTCCCTGAATTTTTTGGCTGAGTTATACATTATATCCCCTGTTTGAGATCCTAGGAATATTGACAATAAAAAAAAACTTTTTAACATAACTTTAAAGAAATATTATCTGACCTACATGTTTCATAGTCATTCTCACATGTAGTAAGATGGGACACACAGCCTTATCTCAGGTAAGGCAGGGCTCTTTATAAATCTTAAGTATTTTAATTCTAAAGCTGATCTTTATTTTTAAATATCTTTTGACAAAGTTTACATAAATTGTTTGAGGTCACATGAACATTAGCTAACACCATATGATATCACATTTAAAACATGAATTAAAGAAATGCTGAAAGTTTTTAACCTTTACAAAGATTAGGCTCTAATTAACTTAAAAATACATTTAAATTGTTCCCCAATGTAAAAAGTAACATAAAAATTTACATATCTTATTGATAACAGGTAAATAAATCCACAATATATTTTTTACCACACAACTTCAGAGCACCAGCTTGATATAATGCTCTTTTAAGGTTTCTACCTTACAGACTTGCATACCTGTAAGATATGAAAACATTAATAGCATAACAATTACATTTATGTTTCTACATTAATCAAGTTTGGCTTTTAAAGAAATGGCAGTACAGTGCTCTAAAATAACAGTTCTTATTTAATCAGTTGTTTAATTTTTATGGTTGCTTGCTCTAGAAAACATAAATCTTAATAAACTCAATGTTATGGGTAAACTTATGTTTTAAGAAATTTTTGCCTCATTAACACATGACTGATTTTTACAATCTTATACAGAGTTTACTAAAAAAAATACAGATCTTAGTAAATCAATCAGATATCTAACTAAAGTACTCATGAATGAGTAATCCCATATCAAATTTACTTTACTTATTTATCAAAAAGTTAGAGAAACGTATTGAACAGTGTAAACCATTTTTATGTTGAAGGAAAGGTACTAGAGCCAAGGCATATTAGACATTTTGTAGATGTTAATATTTTCTTAGATGTTTGAACACCTAGAAAACTTTGTAAGCTTAAATTTAAAGACATTTGTTTTTATCTCTTTATCCAATTTAAATTGAAACATTTAAATCACGTGAATTAAAGATCTTTGGATCCACTTTTTAAAATTTGTTTTTATGAGCGCTTTATTTTATGAGCACTCCTTATATATGTTAATTTATGTATCATATATATGATATACGGACATATGTATATATAGACATACAACACATAACAAAATTGTGCACACATAATAATAGTAAAGGCCTCGTAGCATTTCGCAGGTGAAATCTTTATTGCAATGTTTCAAGAAGTCCACAGTTGGTCAAAGATAGAACTGATCAGAAAAACATTAACCTAGGACTGTATGCTCAAAATCATGAGGTCAAAAAACATAAAGTATCTCAGAAAAAAATAAGAGTCCTAGAAAAAATGACTTGCCAGTAATTAGAAAATACCATACAATTTACCTTTTTTTCCTTTAGATCTCAAATCAGTCTCCTACAAAGCTTGCAGGCTTCTTTCATTTGCATTTCAACATAAGTCATGGCTGAGGTCTGGAAGGAGCAGGAAAAAAACTGCTATTCTGAACAGACATCTCAGGACTAAGGCATTTTAACCATAATTTTCAGGTTCGGATGTTGAAAATTATGATACAAGTTTAAGATACAATTCACAAAATTTTATATCTTTACATCTTGTTTGGTCAACAGACACCATACTATGATTTACTATCCATGTCCAAATTAATGCACTGGTACACACAGTGACATTTTCCCAGGCTACCCAATTCAAAATTGGTGAAAAAAAAAGACTGTATGATTGGGAAGTTTCTTGCCAACTTGGAAGTAGAGTTCTTCAGTTATCCATTGTAAGTATTTAAGTTCTCTGGCATGAATTATCTGAAATCATAAACTAAACAATTACCTAAACCCGACTTTTAACTGCAAGATTGTGCAATGCTTCAAAAACCCATTCAGATACCAGATTGTTAAAATAAAACATCATCATTTCGACACACATTCAGCTAAGATCATTCCCAAAAAACAATTTATAATATCAACACATTATTGCACATGCCTAAAAGGGCCAGAAAGAAAGACACAATACAGACCAAAAGGAGGTCCAGACTATGGCTGTCAGAGAGAACCCTTTAAACCAGAGCAGATAAGAGAAAAATCTCATACACCAGTGGGACCATAGCTGTCCCCACAAGGGGACCAGATGTTTTCACAGAGGGGCAACCTGAAATGTAAAATAAAGTGTCTCCATGGTGATTTTACTGCATTTAGTGTCACCTTTTTCTTTTTCTCTTTTTTTAACAAGACAGAGGTGGCATAATCCTTACAGTGCAGGGAAGGAAGGAGGTAATTCCCTGAATCAACAGGGCTTTGGCAGCTGCTGGGAGTCCCTCAGTTTCTCCTTTTACATACAGGATTAGCTCCTCTGATTCAGTTCCACACCAAGCATGCTCTATCTCCTAACATTTCAGTAGATAGGTCTCACAAAGTTCCGGGGCGGAGGGGGGGTACAAGATTTGTAACTTAAAGTTTGGTTCCTGACCTTGAAGCCAATTAATACCAATTTAATAATGAGGACTGGGTTTTGAGAAAAAGAAAAAAGGAGGTTTATTGCTTGGCTAACAAAGGAGAAACACAGGGGACTCTGCCAAAGTTGTGACTCTCTTTATCTGGAGGGACAAGGGGTTTTAAAAGAGTTTCAATTGTTAACCTGGGAGATACTCTGTTCTTAGGTCCCCAGCAGGCATTTCCCTCTGCAATGGGTGTGCTCCAGGCAGCCAGCTAGGGGCTTCTATCATCCTGCTTCGCAAAGGGGGATAAAGTTCATTGCAGTTCCTTAAAACACAGTCCAAAGGGGTGTCAGGCTTACTCTCTTTATTTCTGATTTTCATGTCCAATATACTTAAGTTTTTACCACCAAAATCACACAACAAAACGAACAAAAACAAACAAACAAAAAAACAAAAAATAGAACACAGAACACAAATAAACAGAAACCCGGTGGCTAAACACAGAAACGGGGGAACAGTGCAACATCTTGCTAAAGCTCCAGGGTAGAAGCGCGTGCGTGCTCATCGCCACCTCTCTACAGTTCCAGAGGAATTCCCTACAGAACAGAACAGAGGACAGAATGATTCTCGTTACTGTTCTGCACAGAAGTATATGTGAGCCTCCCCGTGCCACATCTCTGTCATCAGAAGAGATCTCCCTTAACTGGATATCAGATGTTATAAAGGAGCCACTTACCTATGGAGGCCTCCTCCATCAGGTGCTTGCTAATAGTTTTAGTGCAGAGGTTCACTGTAGTGCTCCCTGGACTAAAGGCTCTTTTCCAAATATAAAGAAGATGGACCAAATCAGGCCTTCGTGGAGAGCGGTTCCTTGGTGCCTATGGTTGATATACCATTCTAATTTGTGAAAGTGCCACAGAAAATAGGGTAAGCCTCCTTCTCATGGTACGCTTGAGAGCAACTGTTTGGATAAAGTGGTTGCCAAGGCAGAGACCTAATTCAGTTCCTGAAGGATGAGACCTCACCTCAATCCCTTGGTAATTATAACTCTCTGAACTTGGGATCCAGGAAGCCAGGCACACAGAGTCAGTCTCAGTCCCAGTCCCAGTGTCTCACTTGCTTCAATTTAGCAAGGACAGAGTCAGTCTTTCTTGGTACCTACTGATGTGAGGATGGCCAAATGCCAGGAGTTCTCTGAAGAAGGGCCTTTCCTGAAAAAGCAGGTAGTGGCTCACAGCTGGCTCCTGAACACTTCACAAAGTTGGACAAGGAGACCAGATCTGAGACAGGACACGCCATATTGGGGGAACATAGTATGGCCCAGCAGTCAGAGGATACTCTGGAGAGTGAGAGACCTACTTGGGGAAGGAGGTGCCTTTGTGGGTGTAGATGTGTGTTTGTGGTTTTGTCTCATGTTCTGAGAATAGGCAGGAAAGTCGGTTTGTTTGGTTTGGAGTGAACTGTTTCTAGTAAGTTGTTTCACAAGGCGAGTGTTTCTATGTCTGTGTATCCCACAGTGTCCGTGCTTGTAGACATTAGAAAAGAGAATGCATCAATGGATGTTTCCTGTCAAGTAGAAAGCTTCCCAGCATTCATCCTGCCCAATTTATGAATGCACTAGGGCTTGCCTTATCGATGGGCAACACCTGCTATTTTCCTAAGTTCATGTTTTCTTCCTGAAATCTAGCCACTCTCCAGAATAGGTTCATGCATTTGCATCCAGGATATGTACCACCTCCAACCACTGTGACATGGACATGTACTGGATAGCTGAAGAGAATGGCAAGCATCTCAGAAAAGTCAGATATCAGTGTGACCCGGAAAGTCTCAGTAGAGAAACCCTGCAAAGGGCCTTTTGATTACCTATTGTTCTGTTGCCCTGAATGTCAGGAAGTTCTTTGCCTCAGGCCAC
Organism: Callospermophilus lateralis; assembly: GCF_048772815.1. Taxonomy (NCBI): domain Eukaryota; kingdom Metazoa; phylum Chordata; class Mammalia; order Rodentia; family Sciuridae; genus Callospermophilus; species Callospermophilus lateralis. The sequence goes on from NW_027514489.1 coordinate 927,864, forward strand.
GCTTTTGTGAAGCCTGAAGAAAACAGTTTTCAAATGGAAATGAATGGGCATCACCTGTGGCTCTTTGCTTAAGTGCGTTGTAAAGGGATGTGTCTGAATCAGCCTCTTGGCCCTGTGTGAGCCTGTGGCTTAGATTATCAGCACCTGATGGGTCTAAAGAAAGATCCCATGTGTGGATCCATAATCAAAATGACCAAAAAATCAGTCATTGTTGATGAAGTCTCTCGCATTCCTCTGTAAGGTTCCTGACCTCCATCAAGTGAGAAAAGGGATCCATTGGGTCAATTGAGTTCTTCAAAGCCCTGCAGATGCTAGCCCATAGGTTCTTGGGTTTTCTTATGAATCCAATTCAAATAAAGACTCTAAACCCCACAGACAGTGGGCCTCAAATTGAAGAACAGAGCTGTATTAATGGCAGGCATATTTGATCACTCCTGGTTCACAGGAAGGGTGTCCAGGCCACTCTGACTTTTGGCAAATGAGGGGAAAGGGAGATTATTTGGGACACTGTCTTGTGCTGCGCCTCTCATGGAATCCTCCTGCCAGAAGTTATGATGAGTGTCTATTTGGAAGAAGATGAGTGCCATTTCGGAGTGTTTTGGTTTTAATTGTCGGCATTTGTGTGGCGGTTGGTAGAGATAATTGGGTCCACCTTGTCTTGAATTTTGGTGTGATTCCCCTTAGAGACTGTGTTTTGGAACTGACCTCTGAGAAGGTACAAGGTCCTGTGTCATTGTATATCCATAATTCTAGGACATCTCCACGGAATGTAATTCAAAGCTAAGTATACCAATCAAGGACCAAATGAACTTCTGGGCTTCAAATCTTACCTAGATTTCTGTTTTCATACTTATATTGAAAGGTTAATAAAATAGGTACTTGTCACGTCCTGTTTTTCTGTATGCTTAATAAAACACTGTTGAAATCTTGAGAACTGTTTGCTCTTCTTGTTCCCAGAATGTGCTGCCCCCAACTGCCAAACTGCAGAATGTACTCCATCAAACATTTGCACGCAAACCGCCCAGTCGCCCTTAACCATCAATAAACTTCCCTCCCTGCCCTCTCCAAGGAAAATATATAAGCACTTCTTAAGCTGTTCTCAGGGCTCTCTGCTCTATTCAACTGATCTCTGAGCCCTTGCATGCCGAACTCCCAATAAACCCTTTGAGGTTGCATTAGACAGTCTCTTGGTGGTCTCTTCCAGCGACGCTCACCCGACCTTTACTTCTGGTGGCCCCAGCGAGATCCGGCAGCTGCAGATGAAAGACCCCCAATGGGCTCCTCTGGGGGTAAATAAGGCCCCTCTTTCTGGTTTCAAGATTCAGGTTAGGGTTTGACAAAATGGCTATTGGTAAAGCGCGTGAGCTCTCTCCCACGGTGGCTGACACACATGTCACAGAGCCACAGGCCATGTTCCTGTGGGATGGACTCGGGAAATCGAAGAACCATAGTCTCCTCGACTCAGTGATATTTTCTTTCAGATTTGGAATTGGCAGCCCATCAGGATTTGCCCGCTACTCAGTCCTGGTCTCAGTATTGGACGTCCATTGTCTGTCTTTATTGTCTTGTCTTGTCTGTGTCGTGTGTCTTTGCTTTCACTGTCTGTGTATATTTCATTATGGGACAGAGCACTTCAATGCCTCTGTCCCTGACCCTTAATCACTGGACCAAAGTCTGCTTAAGGGCTCAGATTCTTTCTTTTTCATTAAAACACCAGACCTGGCAGATTCTGTGTCTCAGAATAACCCACCTTTGTAGTCGGATGGCCCCTAGAAAGATGTTTCTACTTCGCACTAATTTGAAAAGTCTGAGATATTGTCTTTCAGCCGGGGCCACATAGCCATCCAGATCAATAGCCATATATCTTAACTTGTCAGGACCTCTGCAAATCTCCTCCTCCATGGGTGAAGCCTTTCCTTGTCCCTGCACCCACTCCTACTCCTTCCCCTACGATTCTATCTCTCAAACTCTCTGCTCCTCAACCTCCACCCTCTGTTCTCCCTGAGTCTCAAGACTCTACTCGTCCTTATCCTCTGCCCTTGTCCCCCAACCCCCAAAACCCTGTAAGTAATTCCCCTGCTGCTTACTCAGCCTCTCCACCATTCGAGGAAGCCAGGATGGCCCAGCACCCTCCTGATGACTGTCGAATGGCACACACAGCCCCTCCTTCCCTAGAGGAAGCTGGCCCGGCTAAAAAAACTCAGAGAACTCACCAACGTTTTCACACCTGCCTACTTGGGATGACTGCCAACAACTCCTAGGGACTCTCTTCACGACAGAGGAATGAGAGGAAAAACCTCCTGGAAGCTAGAAAAAAATATCCTCGGACTTGAGGGGCGACCAACACAACTTCCCAACATAATCAAAGCCGGCTTCCCCTTAAACCAACCCAACTGAGACCCCAACACCTTTGAAGATAGGGAGCATATGTCCAATTATTGCCAGGCTCTAATAGCGGGTATCCAAGGGGCCGCTAGGTGACCAACTAATTTGGCCATGGTAAGAGAAATTATTAAAAGGCCTGATGAATCTACCTCTATGTTTCTAGAGAGAATTATGGAGGCATATAAGAGATATACTCCTTTCGATCATCAGGCAGCAGATCAAAAGGCATCTGTCATGATGGCCTTAATTGGGGAAGCTGCCATGGATATTAAAAAAAAAAAAAGTTAAAAGAGAGATTTAGTCAGAGAAGCAAAAAAAATATACTATAAAAGAGAAACAGGGAAAAAGAAAGGGAGCAAAGGGATGATGAGAGAAGCAAAAGAAAGACTAAGGCATTGACTTAGATCCTGGTCACAACAAGAAAGAGGCCAGAAATTAAGACATAAGGTGACAGGAAGGGATACCTGGGCCCGTGCCAGAGGCCACCCCTGGCCTCAGATCAATGTGCCTACCGTAAAAAAAAAGGACACTGGGCCAAAGAGTGCCCTATAAAGAGACAGACACGCCAGCCAGCCATTCTGACTCTGGAGGATGGCTAAGAAAGTTGGGGCTCAGATTCCTTCCCCTAGCTCAGGGTAACTTTTGAAGAGTAGGGGACCCCAGTAAACTTTGAAATGAATACAGGAGCAGTATACTCAGCCCTTAGGGCCCCATTGGGCCGTCTATCAAATAAAAGGTCTGTAGTTCAAAGGGCTAATGGCAGTAAATATTGGGCTTAGACTACTAAGAGGACCATGGACCTGGGGAAAGGAAAAATCCATCACTCCTTCCTAGTAATCCCAGAATGCCCGCACCCATTGATGGGCAGAGATCTGCTCACCAAGCTCTGGGCCAAAATAACTTTTAACCCTGAAAGCCCCCAAAAGAAATTTCTAAATCCTTCAGTAAAAACTCCTATAGTCACGGCTGTAACTATATTAGTAGAAGATAAACATCCACTCTTCACACCCCCCAAGACTGATCAAACAGGCAAGCTACCGCAGAAATGGATAACAGATAACCCAGATGCCTGGGCAAAAACTGCTGTGTTAGGCCTGGCCGTGAAACAACCTCCAATAACAGTGGAGTTAAAAACCTCAGCCTCCCCAATCAATGTCAAATAATATCTTCTAAGCATAAAAAGCTAAAGATGGGATAAGGCCCTATATTCAGAAATATCTGGCCTTAGGGGTCCTAAGGCCCTGTCAATTGGCCTGGAACACTCCCCTGTTATTAGAAGAAAAAGCCAGGAACCGGGGACTATCAACCTGTTAAAGACCAAAGAGAGATCAACAACAGAGTGCAGGACATTCACCCCACAGTACCTAATCTGTTCCAACTGCTTAGCACTCTGAACCCTGAGCAGAAATGGTATACTGTTCTGGACTTAAAACAAGCTTTCTTTTGCTTGCCTCTGCATAAAGATAGTCAGTTGCTGTTTGCTTTTGGGTGGGTAGACCCAGAAACCGGAAAGTATAGTCAACTAACTTGGACTAGACTCCCAGAGGGGTTCAAAAACTCCCCCACTCTCTTTGATGAAGCCCTCCACAGAGATCTCAACAATTTCAGAACTACACACCCCAAAGTCACCCAGCTTCAATACATGGATCACCTGCTACTGGCATCCAACACCAAGGAAAACTGAACTGGGACCCAAGCACTATTATCGGAGCTTGCTCAACTCGGGTATAGAGCTTCTGCCAAAATTGCCCAATTTGCCAGCAAGAAGTAACCTTCCATGACTATTTCCTCAGGGGCGGTAAACGATGGCTCACTGAGCCCAGAAAACAAACCGTTGAGCAGATACCAACCCCATCTTACAGCAGACAACTAAGAGAGTTTCTTGGGATTGCTGGGTTTTGCAGGTTATGGATAAATGGGTTCGCGTCCTTAGCTGCTCCTTTATACCCGCTGTTAAAGGGAGATGCCCAATTCCAATGGACCCCTGAGTAACAGGAAGTTTTAGATAACATCTAAGGACACTGACACTGAACGCCTCAACTTTACTGAGCTCAGCCTGCAATTACAGAAAGCCCTACACTAAGTTAAAAATGTACGTCAACTCACTCACCTTGGTTCAAAGAAACTGCAGGCACTCCTGTAGGATAAAGAACAGAGTTTTCCACTAACCAACACACAGCGAAAGAAAAAAACTGAACCGGTAACAAAAGCCTGTTGGGTCATTCAATTGTTTAATGCTTACCCTTCCAAGTTTCTTAGAGGAAAGCACCTATGAGGAACCAGACCAGGAAAATTCTGGGAAGTGGACATTACTGAAATTAAGCCAGCAAGGTATGGACTTAAATATCTCCTAGTCTTTGTCGATACATTTTCAGGATGGATTGAAGCCTTACACACACACACACACACACACACAGGAAAAAAAAAAAAAAAACAACGGCCCAAATGGTTCTCAAGAAGATCCTGGAAGATATTTTTCCAAGATATGGTCTGTTTAAGGTAATAGGGTCTGATAATGGACTTGTGTTCATGGCCCAGGTAAGTCACGTGTGGATTAATTGTAAGTTACATTATGCTTATATACCCCAGAGCTCAGGAGAGGTAGAAAAAATAAATAGAACCATTAAAGAGACCTTAACAAAATTAAGCTTAGAGAATGGCATAAAAGATTGGACTATGCTCCTGCCTTATGCAATGTTTCATGCGAGAAATACTCCCTCAGTTTCTCTGTGTAACCTCACCCCCTATGAAATTCTCTATGATGCCCATCATCCAGTAAGGGACCTAATCCCCAACTCTAAGGCCTAACAATCCCTTCCACACCCCTTGCTTGACAGACTTAAAGCCATTGAAAGAACTCAGTGATAACTGTGGAAACAGCTGGCCACTGCCTACCAACCTGGGGACGAGGGGATTCCACATCAATATCAAGTAAGAGACTTCGTCTACATAAGACAACATCAGGTGTCATTCCTAGAACCCCGCTGGAAAGGAACATACCAGGTGCTACTTATAACACCTACAGCGGTAAAAGTAGACAGAATCACTTTTTGGATCCATGCCTCTCATCTAAAGCCTTCGCTGTGTCCAGACTCTGGTTGGAAACTGGAAAAGACTGGTAACCATTTCAAATTTCGTATTCGCTATGTGGACAAGACTGTAGACTCTCAACTTGGCCACCAGTACTCCTAACCCTCATCAGCCTGTTCAGCAGTGAAGGCTGATCTCAAATCCTACTAGACAAGAAGTATGGTATATCTCGCATACAGCCCCCTTAGGGACCTGGTGGCTATCTCTCCACCCAGACATTTTTCAGCTTGGTATACGTCTTTCCTATTGAGATAACCCTGATGAAGAGGATCCCACTAAAGTTTCATTAAATCCCTTCCGTTCCATAGATAATTGAAACAAACATTATGGATGCACAGAAACGCGAGCCAGATTCAGGTTGGCTAGCCTAGATTATGATGTATGCCCGGCGGACTATCAAAGCCACAAACAGCCATGGCTGTGTGGGGGAAAAGCCAACTTCTTGTGTAACTCATGGGGATGTGAGCATACCGGGGCTGCCTGGTGGAACCCAAACTCCTCATCACATTCAGTACACAGCATTGGCCATATTACCAATTAGACAACCAAAAGCTATGGCCCCCAGAGGGTTCTCTAGATCCTCAAATTCTGCGTGACATTTTTAACTTCGGCAAGTGCTCAAAAGGGGAAAATTCCCCTATGTGGAATCCTTTTCCCTCCTTCACTCACATCCTGTACTATGCTTCTCCAATAGTTCCTCACCCTCAGTCTTCTGCTCTAGAGTCTCTGCTGTCACTCCCACCTCAGCAACGTGATTTCTCACCTCCAATTACTAGATCAAAAACCCAAACCTCTGCCAGTTCTCAGACCATTGCCCCCTTGCTGAGGTAGCAGGTACCGAGGTACCCCTCCACTCACTCACTCCTCTCTTTTTCTGTCTGTGCGTGCACTAGGTCCCACCAAGTCCTCTAAGAAGCTAAACCAAAGCTCAAACCAGCTGAGAAGAGCCCTCAGACCCCTATCCAAGATGTAATAAAAATGGCCTTAAAAGTTGCTTTGTCATCACTGAAAACAGGTTTCTAAAAATTTAAAGTCCCTCAGGGGTTTTTGGAATACTCACTCCCATCTTCACCTCTGCTCTACCTGTTCTACTGCTCAAGTTTTGTTCTAGGAAAATCCCAAACCCCTTTTCCATTATTCTTTTACATCTCATCTTCCTCATTCTCAGATTCACAGAGCTGCTCTCAGCCTCGCCTTCCCAGTCTTCCCCCTCTGTACCAGGTCCATAGATATGTCTTAAATAACCTTCTCCAGAAGTCTTCACCGAGGCTTACATTAGGTCTTTCAGCAAAAGAGTCCCTCTGAAAGAGTTCAATGTAGATAAACTTCCACTTTTCGTGTTGCCCTGTTCTACTTGGCCACTGGCTGGAAAAATCACCACCCCTAAGCTTGACACCGCCTTACTAGGTTTTCACAAAATATGTGAACAAAGCCTCTGGCCTTGAGCTGGGGCTTCACAGAGATGACTACATTTCTAAGATAAAAAAGTTACCAACTGGGCTTCATGGTGACAGCTGGCAGGGAGAAAAAAAAAGAGACAAAAAAGCTCTCCCTTTCCAAGGTGTCCTTGAAAAGTTAACTTGCCCAGAACAGAGGAACAAAAACAGAAACAAAAACTGATTTTTGTGAATTTCTACAGACTGTGAACTTCTGATCCACTTCCCTTACATATTGGGTACAAATTCTAAAACTACCAAAACTTGGGGTTCAGGGGATTAATTGATTACAACAGAAGCAATGCCCTCTAAATCCGGATGCAACCAAATAAGGCTGTTTTCCTGTGTTTGGTGCTATCTTAGGTCCCTTTCCTTGTCCATCCCTACAACAGTATAATTCTATACACTTTAACATTATTTATGTTTTCATAAAATGGTCAATATATGTGATTAATTATGTAATGATGCAGATGTTTTCCAGAGTTCTCTATCATGACGTAGGTTCATTTAAAGATCAAATAGGGGGGCATACAACCCGGTTCCAGCGGGAACCTGTATCCCTCACTTTAGCCATCCTATTAGAAATAATAGTTGCTTAAGGGGTGGGCTAGTCCATGAGACACAACAAAGACACAATTAGAAGCAGAAATAGGCCAAACCTTAAAGACATTAAAAACCGACATCACAGCTTTACAGGAATTTTAACCTCTCTCTTTCTGAAGTTGTTTTACAAAGCAGGCGAGTGTTGGACCTCCTCTTCATGAGAGAAAAGTGCCTTTTTGCTTGCATTGAGGGAAGAATGTTGTTTTTGTGCTGACAATACTGGAGTTGTAAAAGAATCTATGAATAAATTAAGAAAACGACTTGAAGAGCGTCAAAGAGAGACAGAGGCCCCAAAAGGGAGGTTTGAGTCTTGGTTCACATAGTGACCTGATTAACTGCGCTTTTATCTGCCATGGCCGGTCCATTAAAATTCCTCATATTATTGCTAACTGTAGGACCCTGTTTGCTCAACCGTGTAGTTTTCTTTCTAAACCAAATCGAACCTGTTATTAATCCTAACCATACACTGTTCTCTCAATCTAATTTTACAGAAGAGCAGGGACAGAATTGGTATTAAAATACAGGAAAATAGAGGATCTTCCACCTGCTGAAAACCTCAAAGGTCCACGTAGAAATGATCCCTGGAGAAGATGTAGGCAAGTATGAAGGACCTGAGAGAGCAAAAGTCTTCCATGGCAAACAACCTGCTCAGGATGAAGGGATGTGTCTGAATCAGCCACTCTCTTCTTAATGTAGAGAAGATGGACCAAAGCAGGCATGTGTTGAGAGCTGCTCCTGCATGCCTATGGTTGACATACCTCTCTGACCTGTGAAAGTGTCACAGGAAGTAGGAGCAGCCTCCCTCTCATGGGAACCTTGGAAGCAACTGTTAGGACAAAGTTGTTGCCAAGGCAGTGACCTCATTCAGTTCCAAAATTAAGTGACTTCACCTAACTTCCTTGGTGATGGAACTCTCTGAACTTGGAATCCAGGAAGCCAGGCACCCAGAGCCAGTCCCAGTCCCAGTCCCAGTGGTCAAACTTATTTTGATTTACCAAGGACAGACTCAGTCTTTCTTGGGACCTACTGATGTAAGGATGGCCAAATGCAAGGAAAGCTATGAAGAGGGGCCTTTCCTGAGAAAGCACGCAGTGGCTCACCGCTGGCTCCTGACAACTTCACAGAGTTGGCCAAAAGACCAGATTTGAGACAGAACAGGCTATTTCCAGGGAACATAATAAGGCCCACCAGACAGAGGACACTCCGGATAGTCACAGACCTACTTGGGGGAAGGAGGTGCCTTTGTGGTGTGGGTGTGGGTTTGTGGTTTTGTCTCATGTTCTGAGAATAGGTATGAAAGGCGGTTTGTTTTGTTTGGAGTGAACTGTTTCTAGTAAGTCGTTTGACAAGGCGAGAATTTCTATGTCTGTGTATCCCACTGTGTCCGTGGTTGTAGACATTAGAAAACAGAATGCATCAATTAATATGTCCTGTCTAGTAGAAAGCTTCACAGCATTCATCCTGCCCTATTTATGAATGGACTGCAGCTTGCCTTATTGATGTGCAACACCTGCTATCTTCCTTAGTTTCTGTTTTATTCCTGAATTCTGGCCACTCTCCAGAATAGGTTCATGGTTTTCTGTTTAAGATATGTACAACCTCGAAGCTCTGTGACATGACTATGTCCTGTATAGCTGAAGGGAATGGTGAGCATCTCAGAAAACTCAGATATCAGTGTGACCAGGAAAGTCTTAGTGGAGAAACCCTGCTTGGGGCCTTTTGTTTACCTACTCTTCTGTTGCCCTGAATGTCAGGAAGGTCTTTTCCTCAGTCCACCACTTTGTGAAGCCTGAAGAAAACAGTTTTCAAATGGAAATGAATGGGCATTACCTGTGGCTCTTTGCTTAATTGCTTTGGAAAGGATGTGTCTGAATCAGCTTATTTACCCTGTGTGAGGCTGTTGCTTAGATTCTCAGGTCCTGATGGATCTAAAGAAAGATCCCATGTGTACATCCAAAACCAAAATGGCCAAAAGAGCAGTCCTTGTGGATGAAGTCTCTCGCCTTCCTCTGTAACTTTCCTGACCTCCATCAAGTCAGATTAGGGATCCTTTGGGTCAAATTAGTTCTTCAAAGCCTTGCAGAGTCTAGCCCATAGTTACTTGGGTTTTCTCAAGACTCCAATTCACATAAAGAATCCAAACCCCACAGTCATTTGGCCTCAAATTGAAGAAGCGGAGCAGTATTAACAGGAGGCCTATTTAATCTCTTCTGGTTCACAAGAAGGGTGTCCAGCCCACCCTGAATTTAGGCAAATTAGGTGCAAAAGAGCTTATTTTGGACACGGTCTTGGGCTATGCCCCTCATGGAAAACTCCAGCCATAGTGGAGTTTATTGTGAGTGTCTATATGGAAGAAGATGGGCGCCACGTTGGAGTGTTTTGGTTTAAATTGTGGTCATTTGGGTGGCGGTTGGAAGAGATGACTTGGTCCACATGTTCTTGAACTCTGGAGTGATTCCCTTAGAGTCTGAGTTCTGGAACTGACCTCAGAGAAGTATTGCCATGAATAGTGTTGAGATTTTTGGAAGCCAGGCATGAGCATCGCCCTTGGAAACTGAGTTCTAGGCCCAGGGTGGCTTTCCACAGAGCACTGAGCCTCTCAGCCAGGATACCACGAATTTTATTCTGAAAAACTTGACACCCATAGTTGAGAGTCAAAACTCATATGGACCTCACATTGTAGACCTAAATGGGCATAGCATCATATGATCTTCTGGCCACTCTTTGGGAAGCCTTACCTGTGAGTGTTCTCCAGAGATTTCATTGAAATGAGCTTCCTAAACATTTAATGGTTCCTGAAAAAATTGAAACTCACAGTGCCTCCAACTTCATCCTTAAAAAATGGCTAGATAAATACCATGAAATTTTTGAATTTCCCATCACCAGGTGGCACTGGAAAACCTTTTGATGTCCTGTTGCTGATCATGAATATACCAGACAGTGCCTTGATTGACTGGGTTTCATGTAAATGGTGTAGAACAGAGATGCCAGTAAGTTGGACTTTGTTGAGTAGTAGGTTAGAGCAGTGGTGGGCAGGTATGTGATAAACATCTGTGGTGGGGCCATGTGAATCTTCCATTGGCTTCCAAATGGCTTGTGACTGACATGGTGCAGCCAGCAGAACCTTCCATGTAAAGGCAAGTTGTTATATGGAGAGGTTTCAGGACATTGTTCAGAATCAGGTTGCTATGGTCAAGGGGGCAAGATATGTGGGATAGGATCCTGGTTCTTGTATCCTCCTGCAAAACCTGACCCACCATACATGACAGAACTTCCTCTTGCATTGTGACCCAGTTGAACTCCTTGTATTTTGTGAAGCAAATACCAAACTCTCAGTGCAGCAGGAAGAAACACCACGAAAATGGAAGATGACCATATGCCTTCACAGTGCACACCGGCACACATTTAGCCCCCAGTGGCCACAGTTTATCTAAAAAGAGAATTCAGCACTGCTGCCTCATGTACATTGGGAAATAAGAAACCATGTCCTCCAGGTCTCATAGATGCAGACCAAGCTTTTATGGTCTCCCTAGAAAGGAAGCTAAAGCTCTTGACAACAACATATTTTTCAAGTGCCCAACCTCACAGGCAGTTTCTCAAGAAGTCTCTAGGCCAGCAGACCTCCATGTTTGTGGAGTTTTTACCCTGTCCCATACTTTTGGAAACTACTCTACCACTTCCAAGGTTGTGAGCTCCTGAGCATATTGCATTCCACAAATTTATTCACAGATTTTCTAAATCTTATCCTCTAATTGTGTCTTACTTGGGGTGAAGGGATTGTCAAGGCATTGTTCTGGTTGAGAGTGGGAATAATTTTGTGTAGCACATATTTACATACACATTGGATTCATTGTTCAATTTTCCATTCGAAATACTGAATCCTTGACACTAACCCATACCCTACTAGACTCTGACTATTAATTCTAATATGATGGAGAAAAATAACCGAAACAGAATAGAAATACTAGCACTTCAGAAGAGGCATGGTGTATAGTTGGTCTTGCCTTTTGTATGATATAGGGTAGGAGTTATAAATCTTGTCAATTTTTTGTTGAAATAGTTCTGCATGTGTTTTTAAAGTTAACACATCTGTGAATTCCTGTCTCCATTTTTCTGTAGCCTATTCAGCACATGTATTTTTATACGCACATATAGAATCCTACCTGGTATCACACGTATATTCTTGAGAGGTGGCTAACTTGGCAGATACAAAGTGTGAGAAGAGATCACTCCTCATTAATACTTTTGGAACTGAAAATTCAGACTATGAGTGAGCTTCTTAGTTCAATAACATTATACATAAATCCATGTTCAGTAAAATTAATATTTTTGGATCTGTGGATGATATATATTTCACAATGAATTTTAATTGGCATATATATAGCTACTTTTCAATGTCTCTGTGTGTGTTTTGTGTGTGTGTTTGTGTGTGTGTGTATATATATATATATATATATATATATATATATATATATACTCTCTAGATTTTTCAAAATATAAAATATATGTGTCCTATTATACACTCCCTAAATATTCATTCTTGTTCATGTATGTGGTTTTATATTAAACTTTTCATAAGATTATTTTAAAAATATTCATCCACCTGAAATACATATTTGTTTTCTAGTACTAAAAAGTTACTTCAGTGAATGGTGCAAACAAATCCTTTTATTTTTACAGTAGCTGACCCACTTTAACATCAATGCAAGTAGATTCCTATGGGACATGATGTGTATTTTGACGTTCATTTTTATTAAACACTGGTACATTACTATTTCTGCAGTTTTTGTACATCATAGAATATACATTTCATCCACAAGTTCACAAATTTAAAGAAATTTGTAACACATTCAATCACTTCCTGCTTCAGAACATATGTATTCCTCCTTGTTTTTGACTGGTCATTTCATGAGACTTCTTTCCAAACACATTATTTTCGATTTCCATAATCAATTTTGAAGCAAAATTCACACACTCTTTATGATAAACCACAACCGTAATATTACCATTAGATGTATTACTGGTTGGAATGAATGTATATATATCAATATATGATTCCTGTGTATTTTCAGATATCAATTCAATCCATTATTTAAAGTTGGAACAAGTTATATCATTTATTCGCAGTATGGTCTATTCATGCATTATCTCTATATTCATACATACATGGTACACCTATATGTACCTCCAATACTAATTTATACCCCTTCAAAATATTGCTCCAAGAAATGGTGCAAGAAAGACTCATGTCACCTGATCTACATATACGTTTTATCACAGTAATATTCTGGCCACAAAATGCAAAGTCACACTTACGATTGTACCAAAGCCTAAATGGAATGTGAGTATGGGTTATGAAAATCACCCATGTCCACGTTGCCTAATGCTCTCAAATGTCAATCCTATTGGTGACTACATATTTGTTACTTCCTAAGATTATATATTCAATCTCAAGCCTGTTGAAAGTGTCTATTGCTATCACTCACTTTATACTTTGCCTGATTTCCTAATGTCGCTATTGATATCTGCTTTCCTACATATTTTCCCCATTTCATCACTGTGACTGACTCTTCACATGTGCTGACATTTACATTTTCTGTCTACCTGAAAACCTATTGCTAAAGAACTATTTGTCCAAATGCTATACTAACACTTTTTTCTAATCCTATCAACTATCTTCCTAATCCTACCGACTCTCCCTCTTTGAATGGTTGTTCTCCTCAACATTCAATCATCCAAGGTATCAGGTCCTATGCCATTGTGTATAGATTTATCTGAGACATCTGTGCAGAACATAATTAAATGCTAAGTATCCCAATCAAGGACCTAATGCCCTTCTGGGCTTCAAATGTTACCGAGATTTCTGTTTTCATTCATATATTTCACCTATATAATCTTATATATATCGCAGGTTCCCAATACCATTATTCATCCAGCAGAATGATCCTAACCCAAATCAAACATGTTATTAACCGTAACCATACACTGTTCCCTCAATCTAACTTTACAGAATAGCAGGGACAGAGTTGGTCTTACAATACAGGAATGTAGGAGATCTTCAACCTGCAGAGAACCTCAAAGGTCCATGCAGAAATGATCCCTAAAGAAGATGTAGGCAGCTATGAAGGACCTGAGAGTGCGAAAGTCATCTTTCATGACAAAAAAAAAACAGGTCAGGATGAAGGGATGTGTCTGAAGCAGTCTCTCTCCTCTTAATGTAGAGAAGATAGACCAAACCAGGCTTGTGTGGAGAGCTGTTCCCGGGTGCCTGTGGTTGATATTCCATTCTAGCTTGTGAAACTGTCATAGGAAGTAGGGGCAGGATCCATCTCAGGGACCCTTGGAAGCAACTGTTATGGCAAAGTGGTTACCAAGGCAGTGACCTCATTCAGTTCTAGATGAAGTGACCTATGTCACTTTCTTGTTGATAGAACACTCTGAACTTGGGATCCAGGAAGCCAGGCACCCTGAGGCAGTCCCAGTCCAAGTCCCAGTGGTCTCAAATGTTTGGATTTAAGAAGGACAGAGTCAGTCTTTCTTGGCAACTAAATTGAAGATGGACAAATGCCAGGAAAGCTCTGAAGAGGGGCTTTACCTGAGAAAACAGGCAGTGGCTCACCGCTGGCTCCTGATAACATCACAGTTTTGGCCAAGGAGACCAGATCTGACATAGCACAGCCCGTCTCGGGGGAACATAGTATGGCCCACCAGTCAGAGGACGCTCTGGATAGTCACAGACCTATTTGGGGAAAGAAGGTGCCTTTGTGTGTGTGTGTGTGTGTGTGTGTGTGTGTTTGATTTTGTCTCATGTTTTGAGAATATGTAGGAAAGTCGGTTTGTTTGGTTTGGAGTGGACTGTTTCTAGTAAGTCCTTTGAGAAGGCGAGTGTTTCTATGTCTGCATATCCCACTGTGTCCGTGGTTGTAGACAATAGAAAAGAGAATGCATAAATAGATGTGTCCTGTCTAGTAGAAATCTTCGCAGAATTTTTCCTGTCCAATTTATGAATGGACTGCAGGTTACCATATGGATGGGCAACACCTACTACCTTCCTACATTCGTGATTTCTTCCTGAATTCTGGCCACTCTCCCATAGGCTCATGGTTTTGTGTTCAAGATATGTATCTCCTCCACAATCTGGGACATGGCCATGTACTGGATAGCTGAAGAGAATGGTGAATATCTCAGAAAACTCAGATATCAGTGTGACCAGGAAAGTCTCAGTGGAGAAAATCTGCTTTGGGATTTTGCTTACCTATTGTTCTGTTGCCCTGAATGTAAGGAAGGTCTTTGCCAAAGGCCCCACATTTTAATGCCTGAAAAAAACAGTTTTCAAATGGAAATAAATGGGCATCACCTGTGGCTCCTGGCTTAATTGCTTTGCAAAGGGATATGTCTGAATCAGCCTCTCAGTGCAGTTTGAGATTATCGCTTAGATTCTCAGCACCTGATGGACCTAAAGAAAGATCCCATGTGTGCATCCAAATCCAAAATGGCCAAAAGAGAAGTCATTGTGATGAAGTCTCTTGCCTTCCTCTGTAAGGTTCCTGATCTCCATCAAGTGATAACAGGGATCTTTGGGTCAACTGAGTTCTTCAAGCCCTGCAGAGGCTAGCCCATAGGTGCTTGGGTTTTCTTATGACTGCAAATCACATAAAGAAACTATACCCGACAGTCAGTATGCCTCAAATTGGAAAAGCGGAACAGTATTAATGGCATGCCTCTTTGATCAGTCCTGGTTCACAGGAATGTTGTCCAGGAAACACTGACTTTAGACAAATGAAGGGCAAGGGAGCTTATTTTGACATTTTCTTGGGCTGTGTGCCTCATAAAAACTTCCAGCCAAGGTTATGATGAGTGACTATATGGAAGAAAATGAGGGCCATGTGGGAGTGTTTTGGTTTTAATTCTGGTCATTGGTGTGGCGGTTGGAAGAGATGACTGGGTCAACTGGTCTTGAACTCTGGTGTGTTTCCACGTAGAGACTGAGTTTTGAAACTGATCTCAGAGAAGTATTGCCATGAATTGTGTTGGGATTTTAGGAGGCCACGCATGAGAGTCGCCCTTGGAACCTGAGATCTAGGACCAGGGTGGCTTTCCACAAAGAACTGGGAATCTCAGCCTGGATATCACATGATTTTATTCTGAAAGACTTGGCAGCCATAGTTGAGAGTCAAAAGACATAGGACCTCACATTGTAGACCTCAATGGTCCTGGCTTCAAGTGACCTTTGTCCACTCTTTGGAAAGCCTTGCCTGTGAGAGTTCTCTAGAATTATTTTGAAATGAACTTTTTCAATATTTAATGGTTCCTGAATAATTGAAATCCACAGTGCATCCAACGTCGTCCTTGAAAAATGGCTAGATAAATAACACGAAATTTTTGAAATTTCCATGACCAGGTGGAACTGTAGAAACTTTCGATGTCCTGTTGCTTTTCATGAGTGTACCAGACAGTGCCTTGATTGACAGGGTTTCATGAAATTTGTTTAGAACAGAGAAGCCAGTATTTTGGAGCCTGCTGAGTAGTGGGCCTAGAGCAGTGGTGGAGAGGTGTGTGATAAAACATCATGGTGGGGCCATTTGTATCTGCCATTGGCTTCCAAATGGCTTGTAACTGACAGAGTGCAGACATCAGACCCTTATATGTAAAAGCATCTTGTTATATGGCGTAGTTTCAGGGAAATGTTCAGAATCAGGTTGCTGTGGACAAGCGGGCAATCTTTGAGAGATAGAAGCCTGGTTGGTGAATTTTCTTGCAGACCCTGACCCACCACACGTGACAGAACTACCTCAAGCACTGTTTCCCAGTTGAACTCCTTGTATTTCGTGAAGCATGAACCAAACTCCAAGTGCAGCAGCAAGAAACACCACGAAAAGTGGAGGATGACCAAATGGTTTCACAGTCCACACGGGGAGACAATAAGCCCCCAGTGCCCACAGTTTACCTACAAAGAGAGAATTCAGCACTGCTGCCTCGTGTTCATTGGAAAATGAGAAATGTTGTCCTCCAGGTCTCATAGATGCAGACACAGCTTTGAGGGTCTCACTACAAAGGAAGCTTAACTCCTGACAACAACCTATATTTCAGTGCCCAATTTCACTGGCAGTTTCTCAAGAAGTTTTAGGCAAGCAGAGCTTCATGTTTGTGGAGTGTGTACCCTGTCCTTACTTTTGGAAACTCCTATTCCACCTCCAAGTTTGTGCACTCCTGAGCATTTTCTATTCCAGAAATGTAATCACAGATTTTGTAACTCTTCTACTCTAATTGTGTCTCCCTTGGGGCGAAATTAATGACAAGGCATTGTTCTGGATGAGAGTCAGAAGATTAATTTTTCTATTTTCCATTTGAAATTCTGAATCCCTGACACTAACCCATATTCTACTAGACTCTGACTACTAATCCAAATATGATGGAAGAAAATAACCCAAACAGTACATAAATACTTGCAGTTCAGAGTTGGACTTGCCTTTTGCATGATAAAGGGTAGGTGTTATAAATCTATTCAATATTTAATTGAAATAGTTCTCCATGTGTTTTTAAAGTTAACAAATATGTGAATTACTGTCTCCCATTCTCTGGAGCTTATTCAGCACATGTATTTTTATATGCACAAATAGAATCCTACAAGGTATCACACGTACATCCTTGTGAGGTATATGACTTAGCAGATACAAAGTGTGAGAAGTGATCACTCCTCCTAAACCCTGTTGGAACTGAAAATTCAACCTATGGGTGAGCTTCCCAGTGGAACAACATTATACATAAACCCATGTTCACTAAAATGAATGTTTTTGCATCTTTATGATATATATTTCATGATGAATTTCAATTGGCATATATATTGCTACTTTTTAATGTCTGTGTTAGTGTGTGTGTGTGTGTGTGTGTGTATATGTATATATATATATATATATATACATATATATATATATATGGAGAGTATATATATATATATATATATATATATATATATATATATATATACTCTCCATATTTTTAAAAATATGAAATATGTGTGTCTTATATACACTCCCTAAATTCATTCATGTTCATGTATGTGGATTAATAATCAACTTTTCACAAGATTATTCTTAGAAATATTCATCCACCCGAAATACATATTTGTTTCCTAGTACTGAAAACTAACTTCAGTAAAAGGTGCATACAAATCCTAATATGTCTACTTTAACTGACCCAGTTTAACATCAATGCATGTAGGTTCCTATGGGACATGATGTGTATTTTGACATTAATTTTTATTCCACACTGGTACATTACTATTTCTTCAGTTTATGCAAATCTCAGTATATATATATTTTATTCACTAGTTAGCAAATTTATAGGCATTTGTTTCACTTTCAATCACTTCCTGCTCCAGAACACATGTATTCCTCTATGTTTCTTGACTGGTCTATTCATGAGACTTTTTTCCAAATATATTATTTTCGATTTCCATAATCAATTTTGAACCAAAACTCACACACCCTTCATGATAAACCATAATCCTAAGATTATCGTTAGATATATAACTGGTTGGAATGAATGATTGCATATCAATATAAAATTTCTTATAAATTTTCAGATATTTATTCAATCCATTATTTAAAGTGGATCCGGTTATATTATTTATTCACAGTATGGTCTATTCATGCATTATGTCTATATTCATTGAAACAGGGTACACCTATTTGTACCCCCATACTAATTTGTAAGTCTTCAAAATATTGCTCGCAGAATTGGTGGAAGAAATACTCTTTTCACCTGATCTACATACACATTTTATTACAGAAATATTCTGGACACAAAAAGCAAAGGTCACACTTACAATTGTACCAAAGCATAAATGGAAAGTGAGTATGGATTACTAAAAACATCCATGTCCAGGTTGCCTAATGCTCTCAAATATCAATTCTATTTTTGACTACATATTTGTTTCTTCTTAAGATTATATATTCAACTTCAAACCTGTTAACAATGTCTAACCCTATCACACAATTTGTACTTTGCTTGATTTCCTAATGTCTCTATTGATATCTGATTTCCTATATTTTTCCCCAGTTCATCATTGTGACTGACTCTTCACATGTGCTTACATTTACATACACTCTCTACCCGAAATCTTATTGCGAAAGAACTTTTGGTCCAAATCCTATACTCACTCTTCTTTCTAAACCTACCAACTACCTTCCTAATCCTACCGACTATCAATTTTTGACTGGATGTTCTCTTCAACATTCAATATCCAAGGTACAAGGTACGATGCCAGTGTATATTGATTTATCTGAGACATCTGTGCTGCACATTACTCAAAGCTAAGTATCCCACTCAAGTCCCCAGTGCCCTTCTGGGCTTCAAATCTTACCTAGATTTCTGCTTTCATACTTATGTTTCACATATATACTCTTGTAAATATCGCATTTTGCCAATACTATTATTCATCCCGCAGAATGATTTGTAACCCAAATTGAACATGTTATTAACCCTAACCATACACTGTTCCCTCAGTATAACTTACTTAAGAGCAGGGACAGTGTGGGTCTTACAATATAGGAATGTAGATGATCTTCCACCTGCTGAGAACATCAAAGATCCATGGAGAAATGATCCTTGCAGAAGATATAGGCAGCTATGTAGGACCTGAGAGAGCAATAGTCATCTTCCATGGCAAACAACCTGGTCAGGATTAATTGATAGTCTGAATCAGCCTCTCTCTTCTTAATGAAGAGAAGATGGACTGAACCAGGCCTCTGTGGAGAGCTGTTCCCTGGTGCCTATGGTTGATATACCATTCTAACTTCTGAATGTGTCACAGGATGTTGGGGCAGCCTCCATCTCATGGGAACCCTGGATGCAACTGTTAGCACAAAGTGGTTACCAAGGTAGTGACCATATTCAGTTCCTGAAAGAAGTGACCTCACTTCACTTCCTTGGTGATGGAATTCTCTGAACCTGGGATCCAGGAAGGAAGGCACCCAGAGCCAGTCCCACTCCCAGTTCCAGTGGGCTAACTTGTTTGCTTTTCCCAAAGACATAGTCAGTCTTTCTTGGTACCTACTGATGTGAGGATGGAAAAATGCCAGCAGAGCTCTGATGAGGGGCCTTTCCTGAGAAAGCAGGTAGTGGCTCACCTTTGGCTCCTGACAACTTCACAGAGTTGGACAAGGAGACCAGATCTGAAACAGGACAGGCCATTTTGTGGGAACATAATATGGCCCACCAGTCAGAAGACACTCCGGATAGTCACAGACCTATTTGGGGGAAGTAAGTGCCTTTGCCGTTGTAGGTGTGAGTTTGTGGTTTTTTCTCATGTTCTGAGAATAGGTAGGAAAAGTGGTTTGTTGGGTTTGGAGTGGACTGTTTCTAGTAAGTCGTTTGACATGGTGAGTGTTTCTAGGTCTGTGTATCCCACTGTATCCGTGGTTGTAGACATTAGAAAAGAGAATGCATCAATGGATGTGTTGTCTCTAGTTGAAAGCTTCCCCGCATTCATACTGCCCAATTAATGAATGGACTGCAGCTTGCCTTATGGATGGGCAACATCTACTATCTTCTAAAGTTCCTGTTTTCTTCGTGAATTCTGGCCACTCTCCAGAATAGGCTCATGGTTTTGTTTCCCAAATATGTAACACCACAAGATTCTGTGACATGGCCATGTGCTGGATTGCTGAAGGGAATGGGAGCATCTAAGAAAACTCAGATTTCAGTGTGACCAGTAAAGTCTCAGTGGAGAAACCCTTCTTTGGGCCATTTGCTTACTTCTATTTCTATTACCCTGAATGTCAGGAAGGTCTTTGCCTCAGGCCACCCCTTTGTGTAGCCTGAAGAAAACTGTTTTCATATGGAAATGTATGGACATCACCTGTGGCTCTTTGCTTAATTGATTTGGAATGAGATGTGTCTGAATCAGCCTCTTGTCCTTGTATGAGGTTGTGGCTTTGATTCTCAGCACCTGATGGATCTAAAGAAAGATCCCATGTGCTTCCAAAACTAAAATGGCCAAAAGAGCAGTCATTGTTGATGAATATTTTTGCCTTCTTGTTTTAGGTTCCTGACCTCCATAAAGTGAGAATAGGGATCCTTTGGGTCAAATGAGTTCTTGAAATCCCTGCAGAGGCTAGCCCATATTTGCTTGGGTTTTCTCATGACTCCAAATCACATAAAGAATCTATACCCTACAGCCAGTAGGCCTCAAATTGGAGAAGTGGAACACTTTAACAGCAGGAATATTTGATCATTCCTGGTTCACAGGAAGAGTGTCCAGGCCATCATGATTTTAGGCAAATGAGGGGCAAGTGAGCTTATTTGGGCTCATAGAAACCTCCAGCTGGAGGTTATGATGAGTGTCTACATGGAAGAAGATGATGGCCCTGTGGGAGTGTTTTGATTTTAATTGTGGTCATTTTTTGGCGGATGGAAGGGATGACTGGGTCCACCTGGGCTTGAACTCTGGTGTGATTCCCCTTAGAGACTGAGTTCTGAAACTGACCTCAGAGAAGTATTGCCATGAATTGTGTTGGGATTTTAGGAGGCCACGCATGAGACTCACTCTTGGAAACTGAGATCTAGGCCCAGGGTGGTTTCCACAGAGGCCTGAGAATCTCAGCCAGGATATCACATGATTTTATTCTGAAAGACTTAGCACCCATATTTGAGAGTCAAAACACACATGGACCTCACATTGTAGATGTCAGTTGGCCTGGCTTTAGGAGACCTTTTGGCAACTGTTTGAGAAGCATTGACTGTGAGAGTTCTCCAGAGCGTTCATTGTAATGAACTTTCTCAACACTTAATGGTTCCTGAATGAATTAAAACCCACAGTGCCTCTAACTTCATCCTTGAAAAATTTCAAGATAAATACCATGAAATTTTTGAAATTCCCATGACCAGGTGGCACTGCAGAAACTTTTGATGTCCTGTTGCTGATCATGTGTATACCAGACAGTGCCTTGTTTTTGACTGGGTTTCATTAAAATGGTGTAGAACAAGAGAAGCCAGTAATTTGGAGCCTGCTGAGTAGGGGGGCTAGAGCAGTGGTGGGCAGGTGTGTGATAAAACATCATGTTGGGGCCATGTGAATCTGCCATTGGCTTCCAAATTTTTTGTGACTGATATAGTGCAGACATCAGACCCTTATATGTAAAGGCATCTTGTTAAATGGAGAGTTTTCAGGGCAATATTCAGAATCAGGTTGCTATGGTTATTGGGGCAAGCTATGTGGGATACAAGCCTGGTTGGTGCATTCTCCTGCAGACCCTGACCCACCACACGTGACAGAACTCCCTCCAGCACTGTATCTCAGATGAACTTTTTATGTTTTGTGAAGCAAATACCAAATTCCCAGTGCAGCAGCAAGAAATACCACGAAAAGTGGAGGATGACCAAATGTCTTCACAGTCCCCACTGGGAGACACTTAGCTTCCAATGGACACAGTTTAGCTACAAAGAGAGAATTGAGCACTGCTGCCTCATGTTCATTGAAATATAAGAAACCATGTCTTTCGGTTACATAGATGCAGACCCAGCTATGATGGTCTCACTACAAAGGAAGCTAAAGCTCATGACAACAACATATATTTCAAGTGCCCAACCTCAGAAGCCGTTTCCCAAGAATTCTTAGGCCAGCAGAGCTCCTTTTTGTGGAGTGTTTACCCTGTCCTTTACTTTTGGAAACTCCTCTACCACCTCCAAGGTTGTGAACTCCCGAGCATATTCCATTCCATATATGTATTCATAGATTTTCACACTTTTCTACTCTAATTGTGTTTTACTTGGGGCGTAGGTAATGTCAAGGCATTGTTCTGGATGTGAGTGGGAAGATTTTTGTGTAGCACATATTTACATACACATTGGATTCATTTTTCAATTTTCCATTTGAAATACTGAATCCCTGACACTAACCCATACCCTACTAGTCTCTGACTAATAATCCTAATATGATGGTGAAAAATAAGCCAAAAAGAGAAGAAACACAAGCAGTTCAGAGGACGCATTGTGTATTGTTGGAATTGCCTTTTGCATTATATAATGTAGGAGTTATAAGTCTAGTCAATTTTTTTGTTGAAATAGTTCTAAATGTGTTTTTAAAATTAGCAAATATGTGAATCCCTGTCTCCCTTTCTCTGGAGCCTATTCAGTACATGTATTTTTATATGCACATATAGAATTCTACCTGATATCACTCGTATACACTTGTGAGGTGGCTGAATTGGCAGATGCAAATTGAGAGAAGAGTTCACTCCTCCTAAACGCTGTTGGAACTGAAAATTCAACCTATGGGTGAGCTTCCTAGTTGAAAAACATTATACATGAATCCATGTTCAGTAAAATGAACATTTTTCGATCTGTGGATTATATACTTTTCATGATGAATTTCTATTGGCATATATGTTGCTACTTTTTTTTTTCTTTTATTGGTTGCTCAAAACATTACAAAGCTCTTGAATATCATATTTCATACATTAGATTCAAGTGGGTTATGAACTCCCATTTTTACTCCAAATACAGATTGCAGAATCACATTAGTTACACATCCATATTTTTACATAATGCCCTATTAGTTACTGTTGTATTCTGCTACCTTTCCTATACTCTACTATCCCCACTCCCCTCTCTTCCCATCTTCTCTCTCTACCATACCTACTGTAATTCATTTCTCTCCTTGTTTATTTTCCCACAACCTCTTATATGTAATTTTGTGTAACAATAAGTGTCTCTCTCCATTACCATGCAATTTCCCTCTTCTCTCCCTTTCCCTCCCACATCATGTTTCTGCTTAATGTTAATCTTTTCTTCATGCTCTTCCTCCCTGCTCTGTTCTTAGTTGCTCTCATTATATCAAAGAAGACATTTGGTAATTGTTTTTTAGGGATTGGCTAGATTCACTAAGCATAATCTGCTCAGTGCCATGCATTTCCCTGCAAATTCCATGATTTTGTCATTTTTTAGTGCTGCGAATTCTCGATAGTATATAAAAGTCACATTTTTTTATCCATTCATCTATTGAAGGGCATCTGGGTTGGTTCCACAGTGTAGCAATTGTGAATTGTGCTGCTATGAAAATCCATGTGGCAGTATCCCTGTAGTACGCTCTTTTAAGGTCTTCAGGGAATAGTCCGAGAAGGGCAATAGCTTGGTCAAATGGTGCTTCCATTCCCAGCTTTCCCAGGAATCTCCATACTGCTTTCCAAATTGGCCACACCAGTTTCAGTCCCACCAGCAATGTACAAGAGTACCCTTTTCCCCACATCCTCGCCAGCACTTGTTGTTGTTTGACTTCATAATGGCTGCCAATCTCACTGGATTGAGATGGTATTTTAGGGTATTTTTTATTTGCATTTCTCTTACTGCTAGAAATGGAGAGCATTTTTTTCATGTACTTGTTAATTGATTCTATGTCCTCCTCTGAGAAGTTTCTGTTCAGGTCCTTGGCCCATTGGGTTATTGGTTATCTTATTGTCTAATTTTCTAAGTTCTTTGTATACTTTGTATACTCTGGATATTAGGGCTCCATGTGAAGAGTGAGGACTAAAAATTTGTTCCCATAATGTAAGCTCCATATTTACCTCTCTTATTGTTTCTCTTTCTGAGAAAAAATAATTCAGTTTAAGTAAGTCCCATTTGTTGATTCTTATTATTAACTCTTGTTCTATGGGTGTCCTATTAAGGAATTTGGAGCCTGACCACACAATATGTAGATCGGAGCCAACTTTTTATTCTATCAGACGCAGAGACTCTGATTTGAATCTAGCTCCTTGATCCACATTGAGTTAACTTTGGTGCATGGCGAGAGGAGGGGATTCAGTTTCATTTTGTTGCATATGGATTTCCAGTTTACCCAACACCATTTGATGAAGATGCTATCCTTCCTCCATTGCAGGCCATTAGCTCCTTTATCAAATATAAGATAGTTGTAGCTTTTTGGATTAGTTTCTGTGTCCTCCATTCTGTACCATTGGTCCACCCGCCTGTTTTGGTACCAGTACCATGCTGTTTTTATTATGATTGCTCTGTAATATAGTTTGAAATCTGGTATCGCTATACTGCCTGATTCACACTTCCTGCTTAGAATTGCTTTTGCTATTCTGGGTCTTTTATTTTTCCATTTGAATTTTATGATTGCTTTATCTATTTCTACAAAAAGTTTCTATGGGATTTTGATTGGCATTGCATTAAACCTATAGAGAACTTTTGGTAATATCACCATTTTGATGATGTTAGTTCTGCCTATCCATGAACACGGTATATTTTTCCATCTTCTAAGATCTTATTCTATTTCTCTTTTTAGGGTTCTGTAGTTTGCATTATATAAATCTTTCACCTCTTTTGTTAGGTTGATTCCCAAGTATTTAATTATTTGAGGAAATTGGGAATGCAGTGTTTTGACTCATTTTTGTTTCAGAAGTTTTGTCGCTGATATACAGAAATGCCTTTGATTTATTCATGTTGATTTTGTATCCTGCCACATTGCTGCATTCATTTATGAGTTCTAGTAGTTTTTTCTGTAGACCCTTTTGGGTCTTCTATGTATAGAATCATGTCATCTACAAATAGTGATAATTTAAGTTCTCCTTTTCCTATTTTTATGCCTTTAATGTCTTTCATCTCTCTAATTGCTCTGGCCAGTTTTTCGAGAACTATATTGAATAGAAGTGGTGATAGAGGACATCCCTGTCTTGTTCCAGATTTTAGAGGGAATGCCTTCAATTTTTCTCCATTCAGAATGATGCTAGCCTGAGGATTAACATAGATAGCTTTTACAATGTCGAGGTAAGTTCCTGTTATCCCTAGTTTTTAAAATGTTTTGAACATAAAGAAATGCTCTACTTTGTTGAATGGTTTTTCTGCGTCTATCGAGATGATCATATGGTTCTTATCTTTAAGTCTATTGATGTTGTGAATAACATTTATTGATTTCCATATATTGAACCCTCCTTGCATCCCAGGGATGAATCCAAGTTGATCATGGTGCACGATTTTTTTGATGTGCCTTTCTATCCAATTCGCCAGAATTTTAATGAGGATTTTTGCATCTAGGTTCATCAGAGATATTGGTCTGTAGTTTTCTTTCTTTGAGGTGTCTTTGTCTGGTTTCAGAATCAGGGTGATGTTGGCCTCATAGAATGAATTCGGCAGAGCTCCCAGTTTTTCTATTTCCTGAATAACTTGAGAAGTATTGGTATTAATTCTTCTTTAAAGGTTTTGTAAAACTCTGCTGTATACCCATCCGGTCCTGGGCTTTTCTTGGTTGGTAGTCTTTTGATTGCTTCTTCTACTTCATCCATTGATATTGGTCTGTTTAAATTGTGTGTTTCCTCCTGACTCAGTCTGGGCAAATCATATGACTTAAGAAATTTATCGATGTCTTCACTATTTTCTATTTTATTGGAATACAGGTTTTCAAAATAATTTCTAATTTTCTTCTGTATTTATGTAGCATCTGTTGTAATATTGCCTTTTTCATCCCGTATGTTAGTAATTTGATTTCTCTCTCTTCTTCTCTTCGTTAGCATGGCTAAGGGTCTGTCTATCTTATTTATCTTTTTGAAGAACCCCTTTTAGTTTTGTTAATTTTTTCAATAGTTTCTTTTGTTTCAATTTCGCTATGATTTTAATTATTTCTTGCCTTCTGCTACATTTGCTGTTGTTTTGCTCTTCCTTTTCTAAGGCTTTGAGATGAAGTGTGAGCTCATTTATTTGTTTTTCTTTTCTATTTTGAGGAATGACCTCTAGGCGATGAATTTACCCCTTAAAACTTCTTTTCATTGTACCCCATAGAATCTGATATGTTGTGTCTGTATTTTCATTTATCTCTAAGAATTTTTTGATTTCCTCCTTTATGTCTTCTGTAACCCATTGATCATTCAGTAACATATTCTTCATTTTGGATGTGATGTATGATTTTTTCTTCCTTCTTTTATCATTGGTTTCCAGTTTCATTCCATTATGATCACAAAAAATTCATGGTATTATCTCCACCCCTTTATATTTACTGAGGGTTGCCCTATGGCATAACATATCGTCTATTTTTGAGAAGGATCCATGTGCTGCTGAGAAAAAAGTATATCCACTTGATGATGGTTGATATATTCTATATATGTCAGTTAAGTCTAGGGTATTGATTGCGAGATTGAGTTCTATAGTTTCTTTTTTCAACTTTTGTTTGGAGGATCTGTCCAATGGTGAGAGAGGTGAGTTGAAGTCACCCATAATTATTGTATTGTGGTCTATTTGATTCTTTAACTTGAGGAGAATTTGTTTTATGAACATCGCAGCACCATTATTTGCTGCGTGAATATTGATAATTGTTATGTCTTGTCGGTGAATGGTTCATTTTAGAAGTATATAATGTCCTTCTTTATACCTTTTGATTAAATTAGTCTTGAGGTCGATTTTATTCGATAGGAGGATGGCTACCCCTGCTTGCTTACGAGGACCGTGTGCATGGTATAAATTTTCCCAATCTTTCACCTTCAGCCTGTGTATGTCTTTTCCATTCAGATGTGTCCCCTGGAGGCAATATATTGTTGGATTTTTTTTTTTATTTCAAGTTACAAGCCTATGTCACTTTATTCGAGAGTTTAAGCCATTTACTTTTAGAGTTACTAATGATATATGGTTTGTACTGCCACCCATGTTTGCTTATATCTTTTTTTTAAATTAGTTTGTTTCTCCATGATTAGCTTTTCCCCCACCCTCTGTGATTACTGAGGCACTTCTCACTCATGGTTTTCGTTGTTGATTTTCATTCTTCCTCGTGTAGTGTTTTGCTCAAGATGCTTTGCAATGCTGGTTATCTGGCTGCAAATTCTTTTAGGTTTTTTTTATCATGAAATATTTTTATCTCGTTGTCTTACCTTAAGCTTAATTTTGCTGGATACATAATTCTTGGTTGGCATCCATTGTCTTTCAGTGTTTGAAGTACGTTTTTCCAGGATCTTCTCACTTCCAGCATCTATGATGAAAAATCCATTGTTAACCTTTTTGGTTTACCCCTGATTGTAATGATTCTAATCTGCCTCCTTTCTCTGGTAGCTTTTAATATTTTCTCTTTGTTCTGTATATTGGATATCTTCATAACAATGTTTCTTGGCATTGGTCTACTGTGATTTTGTGTGCTCGATGTCCTGTAAGCATCTACAATTTGTTTATCCCTTTCCATTTTTATTTCTGGAAAGTTTTCTGTAATTATTTCATTCAGCAGATTTCTCATTCTCTTGGTTTGAATCTCTGTACCTTCCTCTATCCATATGACTCATTAGTTTTTTTTTTTTTATGTTATTCCATATCTCTTGAATGTTTTCTCATAATTTTTTACAGCATTTCTTTGTTGGCTAGACTTTTTTCAAGATGATATATTTTGTCTTCATTCTGTCTTCTACTTGCTCTACACTGTTAGTGATACTCTCAATTGAATTTTTAATTTGGTTTATCATTTCCTTGATTTCTAGAATTATTGTTTGATTTTTCTAATAATCTCTATCTCCTGATAAAGATGCTTAATTTCTTATTTTATCTGTTTATGTAATTTATTTTCAATGCGTTCTATCACTGTTTGTTTTTGCTGTCTCGTATCCTCTTTAAGGTTCCATTCCATCTGTCTAAGGTATTCCTTGAGTTCTTTATATGACCATTTTTCTGATGACTCTAGGTGCTCTTGAATATTTAGGCTGTCCTTCATTGTTCGTACTCCTTTTCTTCCTTGCTTTTTTATGCTTCTCATGTTACTTCTCGTTCTGTTTGACTACTGAGTTACTACTTACTCTTATAAATTTATTTGATGCTTGAGAGGAAAGATATTAGAAGGGAAGGGAGAAGTCACTAAAGAGAATGAGAGTAGGCAGGTAGAATTCAAGTAAGGGGGAATAAAAAAATTGAAATGAAATGAAAAGACAAAAAAAATAGAAAATAAAGAAAGAAAATTTTAAGTAATAATGATGATTAAAAAATTGAAAATTAAAATTTAAAATAATAATATTAATAATAATAATAATAAAATAAAAGAAATTAAAAAAATAAAAACATTTTAAAAAGTTAATGAACAACAACAACAAAAATGAAAATGAAAGAAAAAGAAAAAAATACAAATAAAAAAATCGTAATAATACATGCAGTCCTAGAGTTCAATTAACTTCTCTTCCAGTAGGTGGAGCTGTGCGCACTGGGCCAAGCTTCTCCTCTCAATAAGTGGGAACCAATCACTGTGCAGCAGCTCTTCCTCCCAGACTGGGCGGGTCTCCAACCCTGAGTGCCTAGGGCCTTCTCTTGTGCTTCCTCAAGCCAGGCCCCACTCACCTGTGACGCTCACCACAATACTGGTTACAAGCCAGGCCTCTGCTCCTGGTAGCCCTGTTTCCATGAACGGTTGGGCACACTCTCCTTAATTGCCTCCCTCAGACCCTAAGTTTGTAGAGCTTGGGGCTGAGAAAACCCAGCGAATTTGCTTGCCCTTCGGGAGCCATGGCCCCGGTAGGTGGTGTAAGAGACCTCAATTGTCAGCACTGGTGGGAGCGGTAGCCGGCAATTACACGCCTCGAGTCCCGAGCCAATCCTGATTCCCTAGGTCTGGGTATTGCGCTCCTTGGAGAGCTGGGAGGGGCCATTACGGCAGAGGTGGGAAGGGCCCTTGAGGTTTCCCTGCGGTGTTGAGAGAGATGGCAATGGGATAACATACTTGTCGCCCTGGTTTCAATGAAGTTATCTCCTCCGACTGTGACGTCAGTTCGCTGCCATGGTGGTATACCATTAAAATGGTGACCGTTCGTTCCCTTTGCTGGGTGACCAATGCAACAGCTGGGTCCTGACTATCTCTCCCAAGCCCTATTTCAATCCTGCGGCCACTGCCTATGAAGGCTCAGTTGGCTTTTAACTCTGTCAATTCCGAAAGCGTGACCAATTATTTCAGCGGGAATGTTAGTGCTGAGTCACAAAAACCAGATGAATCTAAGCTTGAATGCAGCCAATCCGGGCTTTGTGTGTGTTCTGAGGGGCCCAGACTGTTCGCCCCAGATTCACAACAGGTTAATATTGCCTAGTGATTCTGAGCAAACAGCATTTAGACAGTTTACGACTCCCTATGCCCGCGCAGCTGAAGAGATCAGAGACTTGAATTCTCCATGCCTGCCTTCATAATGGATCTCCTGTATTGCTACTTTTTAATATCTGTGCATTTGCGTGTGTGTGTGTATATATATATATATATATATATATATATATATATATATATACTCTTTAGATTTTTCAAAATATGAAATATATGTGTCTTATTATGCACGCCCCTAAATACATTCATATTCATATCTGTGGATTTATAATCAACTTTCAACAAGATTATTTTCAGAAATAATCATCCACCTGAAATACATATTGTTTCCTAGTACTGAAAACTAAATTCAGTGAATGGTGCATACAAACCCTAATATTTCTACAGTTACTTAGCCAGTTTAAAATGAATGCAAGTAGATTCCTAGGGGACATGATGTGTATTTTGACTTTCATTTTTATTCAACACTTGTACGTTACTATGTCTTCAGTTCATGCACATGATGGGATATATATTTCAGTCACAAATTAGAAAATTTATAGGCATTTGTTTCACGATCAATCACTTCCTGATTCAGAACGAATGTATTCCTCCATGTTTCTTGACTGGTCTTTTCATGAGACTTCTTTCCAAACATATTATTTTTGTTTAACATCATCACGTGTAAAGCAAAACTCAAACACCATTCATCATAAACCATAATCCTAATATTACCATTAGAAATATAACTGGTTGGAATGAATGATTGTATATCAATATAAGATTTCTTATATATTTTCACATATCAATTCAATCCATTATTTAAAGTGGAATCAGTTACGTTATTTATTCATAGTATGGTCTATTCATGCATTATCTCTATATTAATAGACACAGGGTACACCTCTTTGTACCCCTAATACTAATGTATACGTCTTCAAAATATTGCTCCCAGAAATGGTGAAAGAAATACTCATGCCACCTGATCTACATATACATTTTATCACAGTAATATTCTGAACAACAAAAAAAAAACCATAAAAATGTCACACTTATGATTGTACCAAAGCCTAAAAGGAAAGTGAACGTGGATAACTAATAACATCCATGTCCAGGTTGCCTAATGCTCTCAAATGTCATTCCCATTTGTGACGAGATATTTGTTTTTTCCTATGATTATGTATTCAAACTCAACCCTGTTGAAAATGTCTAATCCTATCACTCACTTTATACTTTGCCTGATTTCGTAATGTCTCTATTGACACCTGCTTTCCTACATATTTTCCCCAGTTCATCATTGTGACTGACTCTTCACATGTGCTGACATTTCCATTCACTCTCTAAACGAAACCCTATTGCTAAAGAAGCTTTTTATTCCAAATCATATACTCACTCTTCTTCCTAAACCTACTGACTATCTTCCTAATCCTACTGACTATCCCTTTTTGACTGGATGTTCTCTTCTACATTCAATCATCCAAGGTACAAGGTCCTATGCCACTGTAATTCGATTTAACTGAGACAACTGTACAGAACATAATTCAACACTAAGTATCCAAATAAAGGGCCCAATGCCCTTCAGGGCTTCAAATCTTTCTTAGATTCCCGTTTTCATACATATATTTCACGTATATATTCTTATAAATATCGCAGGTTCCCAATCTCATTATTCTTCCTGCACAATGATTCCGAACCCAAATCGAACATATTATTAACCGTAACCATACACTCACTTTGCAGGAGAGCAATGACAGTGTGGGTATTAAACTACAGGAATCTAGGGGATCTTCACCTGCTGAGAAACTCAAATGTTCATGCAGAAATGATCCCTGGTGAAGATGAAGGCAGCTATGAAGTACCTCAGAAAGCAAAAGTCATCTTCCATGGCAATCATCCTGGTCAGGATGGAGGGTTGTGTCTGAATCAGTCTCTCTCTTCTTAATGTATAGAACATGGACCAAACCAGTCCTGTGTGGAAGCTGTTCCCGGGTGCTTATGGTTGATATAACATTCTAACTAGAGAAAGTGTCCCATGAAAATCAGGACAGCCTCCACCTCATGATACTTTTGGAAGCAACTGTTAGGACAAAGTGGTTGCCAAGGCAGTGACATCATTCATATCCTGAAGGAAGTGATCTCACCTCACTTCCTTGGTGATGGAACTCTCTGAACTTGAAATCCAGGAAGCCAGGCACCAAGAGACAGTCCCTGTCCTAGTCCCAGTGGTCTGACATGTTTGGATTTACCAAGGACAGAGTCAGTCTTTCTTGGTACCTACAGATGTGAGGATGGCCAAATGCCAGGAAACCTCTGAAGAGGGGCTTTTCCTGAGAAAGCAGGTAGTGTCTCACCGCTGGCTCTTGAGAACTTCACAGAGTTGGCCAAGCAGACATGATCTGAGACAGGAGAGGTCATTTTGGAAGAACATAGAATGGCCCACCAGTCAGACGACACTCCAGGGAGTCACAGACCTACTAGGGGGAAGGAGGTGCCTTTTTGGGTGTGGGTGTGAGTTTGTGGTTTTGTCTCATGTTCTGAGAATAGGTAGGAAAGGCGGTTTGTTTGGTATGGAGTGGAATATTTCTATTAAGTCCTTTGACAAGGCGAGTGTTTCTATGTGTGTGTATCCCACTGAGTCCATTGTTGTAGACATTAGAAAAGACAATGCATCAATGGATGTGTCCTGTCTAGTAGAAAGCTTCCCAGCATTCATCCTGCCCAATTCATGAGTGGACTCTGGCTTGCCTTATGGATGGGCAACACCTACAAGCTTCCTAATTTCCTGTTTTCTTTCTCAATTCTGGCCACTCTCCAGAATAGTATCGTGGTTTTGTGTCCAAGATTTGTACCTCCAAGATCTGTGACATGGCTATGTACTGGATAGCTGAAAGAAATGGCTAGCATCTCAGAAATCTCAAATATCTGTTGACCAGGAAAGTCTCAGTGGAGAAACCCCTCTTTGTTCCTTTTGCTTACCTATTGTTCTGTTGAATGTCAGGAAGTTTTTTGCCTCAAGCCACCACTTTGTGAACCCTAAAGAAAACAGTTTTCAAATGGAAATGAATGGGAATCACCTGTGACTCTTTGCTTAATTGCTTAGGATTGGGATATGTCTGAATCAGCCTGTTGGCCCTGTGTGAGGCTGTGGCTTAGATTCTCAGCACCTGATGGATCTAAAGATAGATCCCATGCATGCATCCAAAACCAAAATGGCAAAAAGATCAGATATTGTTGATGAACTCTCTTGCCTTCCTCTGGTAGGTTCCTGATATCCATCAAGTGAGAATAGGGATCCTTTGGGTCAAATGAGTTCTTCAAAGCCCTGCAGAGGCTAGGCCATAGGTGTTTGATTTTCATGACTCCAATTCACTTAAAGAATCTAAACCCCAAAGCTAGAAGGCCTCAAGTTGGAGAAGCCAAGCAATATTAAAGGCAGGCCTATTTGATCACTACTGGTTCACAGGAAGAGAGTCCAGGCCACCCTGACTTTAGGCAAATGAGGGGCACGGAGCTTATTTTGGACACTGTCATGGGCTGCGTCCCTTATGGAAACCTCCAGCCAGAGAATATGATGAGTGTCTATATGGAAGAAGATGAGGGCCATGTGAGAGTGTTTGGTTTAAATTGTGGATATTTGTCTGGCGGTTGGAAGAGATCTCTGGGTCCACCTAGGCTTGCACTTTGGTGTGATTCCCCTTAGAGACTGAGTTCTTTTACTGATCTCAGAGAATTATTGCCAGGAATTGTGTTGGAATTTTAGATGGCCATGCATGAGAGTTGCCCTTGGAAAGAGACATCTAGGCCCAAGTTGACTTTCCACAGAGCACAGGGAATCTCAGCCAGGATATCACATGATATTATTCTTAAAGACTTGGCAGCCATATTTGAGAGTCGAAACACACATGGACCATACATTGTAGACCTCAAGGGGCCTGGCTTAATCTGACTTTCGCCACTTTTGGAAGCCTTGCCTGTAAGAATTCTCCAGAGTTTTCATTGAAATGAGCTTCCTCACCATTTAATGGTTTCTGAGTGAATTAAAATTCACAGTGGCTCCAACTTCATCCTTGAAAATTGGCTATATCAATACCATGAAATTTTTGAAATTCCCATGACCGGGTAGCACTGGAGAATATTTGGATGTCCTGTTGCTGATCATGAGTATACAAGACAGTGCCTTGATTGACTGGGTTTTATGAAAATGGTGTTGAACAGAGATGCCAGTAAGTTGGATCCTGCTGAGTAGTTGTACTAGAGTAGTGGTTGGCAGGTGTGTAATAAAACATCTGTGGTGGGGGCATTTGGATCTGCCATTGGCTTCCAAATGGATTGTGACTGACATTTTGCAGCCAGTAGACCCTTATATGTAAAAGCATATTGTTATATGGAGAGGTTTTAGGGCAATGTTCAGAATCAGGTTGCTATGGTCAATGGGGCAAGCTATGTGGGATAGAAGCCTGGTTGGTGCATTCTCCTGACGAACCTGACCCACCACACTTGACAGAACTTACTTCAGCACTGTGTCCCATTTGAAATCCTTGTATTTCATGAAGCAAACACCAATCTCCCAGTGCAGCAGCAAGAAATACCACGAATAGTGGAGGATGACCAAATGGAATTACAGTCCACAAGGGGAGACACTTAGACCCCAGTGGCCACAGGTTACCTACAAATAGAAAATTCAGCACTGCTGCCTCATGTTCATTGGAAAATAAGAATCCATGTCATCCAGATCACATAGATGAAGACTCAGCTATGATGGTCTCACAACAAATGAAGCTAATGCTCCTGACAACAGCATATATTTCATTGCCCAACCTCAGAGGCAGTTTCTCCAGATGTTAGGCTGGCAGAACTTCATGTTTGTGGAGTTTTTACCCTGTCCCTTACATTTGGAAACTCCTCTACCACCTGCAAATTTGTGAACTCCTGAGCATTTTTCATTACACATATGTATTCACAGATTTTCTAACTCTTCTCCTCTAATTGTGTCTTATGTGGGGCGAAGGTAATGTCAAGGCATTGTGCTGAATGAGGGTGGGAAGATTTTTGTGTAGCACATATTTGCATACACATTTGATACATTTTCCAATTTTCCATTCGAAATACTGAATCCCTGACACTAACACATACCCTACTAGTCTTTGACTTTTAATCCTAATATGGTGGAGAAAAATAACCCAAACAGAATAGAAATACAAGAGGTTCACAGGAGGCATGGTGTATAGTTGGAATTGCCTTTCGTATGATAAATGGTAGGTGTTATAAATCTAGCGAATTTTAATTGAAATAGTTCTCCATGTGTTTTAAAAGTTAACAAACATGTGAATAACTGTCTCCCTTTCTCTGTAGCCTATTCATCACATGTATTTTTATATGCACATATAGAATTCTACCTGGTATCACTCGTACATTTTGTGAGGTGGCTGGCTTGGTAGATGCAAATTGTGAGAAGAGATCACTCCTACTAAATGCTGTTGGAACTGAAAATTCAACATATGAGTGAGCTTCTTATTTGAACAACATAAATCCATGTTCATTAAAATGAATATTTTTGGATCTGTGGATGATATATTACTTCGTGGTGAATTTCGATTGGCATACATAATGCTACTTTTTAATGTCTGTGTGTGTATGTGTGTGTGTGTGTGTGTGTATATATATATATATATATATATATATATATATATATATATTCACTCTCCAGATTTTTCAAAATATGAAGTATATTTTTCTTATTATACACTCCCTAAATTCACTCATATTCATGTATTTGGATTAATAATCAAGTTTTCACAAGAATATTCTCAGAATTATTCATCCACCAGAAATACATATTTGTTTCTTAGTACTGAAAACTAACTTTGGGGGATCATATGATGGTGGTGAAGGGAGTGCATCACCCCCATGTACCGCGTCACTGTGCGGGAGAATGACGAGTTATAATGGCTAAAACCTATCTTGTTAGAAATTTCCAGCAAAATTGATGTGCTCCAAAACCTAGTCGACATATTTCCATCTCACGAGGATCAGCTACGCGGGCTCAAACACGAGTGATTTGTCCGCATAGAGGGTCATGCTGCTTATTCAGGAAATCGGTCTGCGGCTAGAGTCTGCGGCGTGCACTGGGAAACGAAGAGATAGCAATGCAAATATACAGCGGTGTGGATTCTGTGGGCTCCTGACACTTATGCAATCACTGTGCTAAGTGCTGAATTCTGGGTTTGAGATGGGAAAGGATGCGGTCCAATTCGGTTCTCCACACCGGTCAGACCACAGAGGAAGCCAGCGGCCACCATCTTGGAGAGCTGATGTCACCATCCCTGTTTTCGACTGATCGAAGCTCATTCACCTATAGAACAGGTAATTTCATGATGCCATTCACCTTTGTGTCACAGACAAATTACTCAGGCTCAGTGCCAAAGAACCTGCAGAACCTCCGTCTTGGAGCCTGCTCCTATTAGAACATACACCAAACCCAGAGCGGCCGAATTCCGCCTCTCGGAACTGATCTGGCCCAGGGCTAAAGAACCCGCGGAAACTGCTTCTCGTTCCGGGTCTTGCTGAATACTGTGGAGGTAAATATCAACCGAGCCTTCATAGGCAGTGGCAACAGGATTGAGACGCGGCTTGTGAGGGCCGGTCAGGACTCACCCATTGCTTTGGTCACCCAGAAAAGGGAACAAAATGCTGCCTTTCACATGGGATACCAACATGACAAATTTCTGATGTCATCAGAAAGCAGCAGAGGAGATAACTTCATTGATACCAGCAGTGACAGAAACAGTTGGTCTCCTGGTGAAGAAAGTGAGTCACAAACACCCGGGTCTCTCTCACTTTGTCATCAAGCCAGAGGGGCAGAGCAGAGCAGCTGCCCGCACCTGGAACAGACCCAGTGACACACCTGCATGGTAGTCACGTCAACCCAATTGGAGTAGAGGCAGAACAGAGCTGCTACCCGGGCCCAGAACAGGCCCAGCGACCCACAGGTGTGGTAGTCACGTCACCCCAATTGGAGTTGTTGCAGAGCAGAGCCTTCTCCCGTGCCTAGTACAATCCCAGTGGGTCACCGGCATGGTAGTCACATTACCCCAATAGGAGTAGGGGCAGAGCAGAGCCTTTGCCCATGCCCAGAACAGGCCCAGCAACCTGCAGGCATGGTAGACACGACACACCAATTGGAGTAGGGGCAGAGCAGAGCCACCACCCGCGCCTGAAAGGTAGCAGACCTGCACCTGACCAGAAGAAGAGGCCCAGCGGCCTGCTGGCGCGGCAGACACTTTACCCCATTTGGAGTAGGGGCAGAACAGATCTGTAGCCCGTGCTCACAAGGTATCCTGACCTGCGACCAACCGGCAGACCAGGCCCAGCGGCCCACTGGCGTGGTAGTCACGTCACCCCAATTGGGGTAGGGGTAGAGCAGAGCCGCCGCCCACGCAAGCAAGGTAGGCAGACCTGCGACCGATCGGCAGAACACCGCAGGGGTCCACGGGCATGGTAGACACGTCACACCAATTGGAGGAGGGGCAGAGGAGAGCAGCCTCCTGCGCCTGCATGGTAAGCAGACCTGCGACCGATCAGAATAACAGGCCTAGCGGCCCATCAGCGTGGTAGATATATCATCCCAATTGGTGGAACAGCACAGCCACCCCTGCCCCTGCAATGAAGACTTTTCAAATATACAAGAGCAATATAAATATATAGGGGGAAAATTTCAAAATCACAACAGTTTCACCAAGCAGAAAGAAACGCGAGCAGTATGAAAAGAAAAGGAAAAAAGAACCACAAGCAATGCAGGTCAACACAACTTTAGAAGAGGTAATAGCTGCAGCAGATGGAATGTCAGATAAAGAACTCAGGATATACATTCTTCAGATGATCTGAAGTCTCAAGGAAGACATTAGACAGCAAAATCAGACAATGAAAGATCACTTCAACAATGAATTACATAAACAAAACCAAGAAGCAAAAGATCAACTATACAGGGAGATAGAGGTTGTAAAAAATAACAAACAGAAATCCTAGAAATGCAGGAAGCAATAAACCATCTTAAAAACTCAATTGAGAATACTACCATCAGAGTAGAACACTTAGAAGATAGAACATCAGACAATGAAGACAAAGTATTTCAACTTGAAAAGAACATAGACAGCTCAGCCAAACTGTTAAGAAACCATGAACAGAACATCGAAGAAATATGGGATAAAATAAAGAGACCAAACTTAAGAGTCATTGGGATACAGGAAGGTATAGAGGTCCAAACCAAAGGAATGAGCAATCTATTCAATGAAATAATATGAGAAAACTTCCCAGACTTGAAGAATGAGATAGACTCCCACATTCTAAAAACCTACAGGACGACGAATGTGAAAAATCATAAGAGATCCACACCTAGACACATTATAATGAAGATGCCCAACATACAGAATAAGGAGAGAATTTTAAAATCTACAAGAGAAAGGAAGCAGATTACATTTAGGGGTAAACCAATCAGGATAACAGCTGATCTTTCAACAAAGACTCTGAAAGCTAGAAGATCCTGGAAGGATATTTTTCAATCACAGAAAGAAAATGGGTTCCAACTATGTACTGTGTATCCAGCAAAATTAAGCTTCAGGATGGAAGATGAAATTAAAACTTTCCACGATAAACAAAAGTTAAAAGAATTTGTAGCTAGAAAACCATCTCTTCAAAACATCCTTGGCAAAATATTACAGGAAGAGTAATTGGAAAATAATGAAAACCAACAGTGGGAGGTAGGACATTAAAGGGGGGAAATAATCAAAGAGGAAAACAATCCATGTTTAATAACATAAATAAACAAATATGGCTGGAAGAACAACCCTTATCTCAATAATAACTGTAAATGTTAATGGCTTAAACTCACCAATTAACAGACACAGGCCAGTAGAATGGATCACAAAACAAGACCCAATAATATGCTGCCTACCGGAGACGCATTTGATAAGAAAAAGACATACATACACTGAAGGTGAAAGTTTGGAAAAAATCATATCACTCATATGGACTTCGGAAAAAAGCAGGAGTGTCCATACTCATACCAAATAAAATAGATTTCAAGCCAAAGTTAATCAAAAGGGATAAAGAGGGACACTACATACTGTTCAAGAGAACCATACACCAGCAAGACATAACAATCATAAATATGTATGC
This sequence comes from Callospermophilus lateralis, assembly GCF_048772815.1. NCBI lineage: Eukaryota > Metazoa > Chordata > Mammalia > Rodentia > Sciuridae > Callospermophilus > Callospermophilus lateralis. The sequence continues at coordinate 966,573 of NW_027514489.1, forward strand.
CCCAAAAAATGGTGCAGCTATGTTCATCAAACAAACTTTTCTCAAGTTCAAGAGTCTAATAGACCACCATACAATAATCATGGGAGACTTCAACACAGCTCTCTCACCACTGGACAGGACTTCCAAACAAAAGTTGAAATAGGAAACTATAGAACTCAATAACACAATTAATAACCTAGACTTAATTGACATATATAGAATATACGACCCAACATCAAGCAGTTACATTTTTCCTCAGCAGCACATGGATCCTTCTCAAAAATAGATCATATATTATGTCACAGGGCAACTCTTAGACAAATTAAAGGAGTAGAGATAATACCATGCATCTTATCTTATCATAATGGAATGAAACTAAAAATCAATGATAAAAGAAGGAAGGAAAAACCATGCATCATTTGGAGAATGAACAATAGGTTACTGAATGATCAATGGGTTATAGAAGACATCAAGGAGGAAAATAAAAAATTCTTAGAGAAAAATGAAAACACAGACACAATATATCGGAATCTATGGGACACATTGAAAGCAGTTCTAAGAGGAAAATTCATTGCTTGGAGTTCATTCCTTAGAAAAAGAAAAAAAAACAACAAATAAATGATCTCATACTTCATCTCAAAATCTTAGAAAAACAAGAGCAAACAACAGCAAAAGAAGTAGAAGGAAAGAAATAATTAAAATCAGAGCAGAAATCAATGAAATCGAAACAAAAGAAACAATTGAAAAAATTGACAAAACTAAAAGTTGGTTCGTTGAAAAAATAAATAAAATGGACAGACCCCTAGCCATGCTAATGAAGAGGAGAGAGAACTGAAATTACTATCATATGGGATGAAAAAGGCAATATCACAACAGATATTTCAGAAATACAGAAGATAATCAGAAATTACTTTGAATCCTTATACTCCAAAATAATAGAAGATAGTGAAGGCATCGAAATATTTCTTAAGTCATATGATCTGACCAGAGTGAGTTAGGAGGATATAGACAACCTAAACATACCAATATCAATTGAGGAAATAAAGGAAACCATCCAAAGACTACCAACTAAGAAAATCCCAGGACCGTATGGGTATTCATCAGACTTTTACAAAACCTTTAAATATGAACTAATACCAATACTTTTCAAGCTATTTCCGAAAATTGAAAAAGAGGGAGATCTTCCAAATTCATTCTACGAGGCCAATATCACTCTGATTCCTTCACCAGATAGACACTTCAAAGAAAGAAGACTAAAGACCGATATCTCTAATGAACCTAAATGCAAAAATCTTAAATTAAATTCTGGAGAATCAGATACAAAAACATATCAAAAAAATGTGGACCATGATCAAGTAGGATTCATCCCTGGGATGCAAGGAGGGTTCAATATACGAAAATCAATAAGTGTTATTCACCACATCAATAGACTTAAAAATAAAAACCATATTATCATCTAGATAGATGCAGAAAAAGCATTTGACAAAGTACAGCATCCCTTTATGTTCAAAACTCTCGAAAAACTAGGAATAACAGGAACATTCCTCAATATTGTAAAAACAATCTATGCTAAACCGCAGGCTAGCGTCATTCTTAATGGAGAAAAATTGAAGACATTCCCTCCAAAATCTGGAACAAGACAGGGATGCCCGCTCTCACCACTTCTGTTCAATATAGTTCTCAAAAGACTGGCCAGAGCAATTAGACAGATGAAAGAAATTAAAGGCATATAAATTGGAAAAGAATAACTTAAATTATCACTATTGCAGATGACATGATTCTATACCTAGCAGACCCAAAAGGGTCTACAAAGAAACTAATAGAGCTAATAAATGAATTCAGCAAAGTGGCAGGATATAAAATCAACACGCATAAATCAAATGCATTCCTGTATATCAGCGACAAATCCTCTGAAATGGAAATGAGGACAACCACTCCATTCACAATATCCTAAAAAAAAAAAATGGGAATCAACCTAACAAAAGAGGTGAAAGTCTTATACAATGAAAACTACAGAACCCTAAAGAGAGAAATAGAAGAAGATCTTAGAAGATGTAAAAATATACCCTGTTCATGGATAGGCAGAACTAACATCATCAAAATGGCGATATTACCAAAAGTTCTCTATAGGGTTAATCCAATGCCAATCAAAATCCCAAAGGCATTTCTTGTAGAAATAGAGAAAGCAATCATGAAATTCATATGAAAAAATAAAAGACCCAGAATTGCAAAACAATGCTAAGCAGGAAGTGTGAATCAGGTGGTATAGCGATACCAGACTTCAAACTATACTACAGAGCAATAGTAACAAAAATAGCATGGTACTGGTACCGAAAAAGGCAGGTGGACCAATGGTACAGAATAGAGGACACAGAAACCAATCCACAAAATTACAACTATCTTATATTTGATAAAGGGGCTAAAAGCATGCAATGGAGGAAGGATAGCATCTTCAACAAATGGTGTTGGGAAAACTGAAAATCCATATGTAACAAAATGAAACTGAATCCCTTTCTCTCGCCATGCACAAAATTTAACTCAAAATGGATCAAGGAGCTTGATATCAAATCAGAGACACACTGTCTGATAGAAGAAAAATTTGGTTACGATGTACATACTGTGGGGTCGGGCTACAGATTCCTCAATAGGACACCCATAGTACAAGAGTTAATAACTAGAATCAACAAATGGGACTTACTCAACTAAAAAAGTTTTTTCTCAGCAAAAGAAACAATAAGAGAGGTAAATATGGAGCCTACATCCTGGGAAGAAATCTTTACTACTCACACTTCAGAGAGAGCCCTAATATCCAGAGTATACAAAGAACTCAAAAAATTAGACAATAAGATAACAAATAACCCAATCAACAAATGGTCCAAGGACCTCAACAGACACTTCTCAGATGAGGACATACAATCAATCAATAAGTACATGAAAAAATGCTCACCATCTCCAGCAGTCAGAGAAATGCAAATTAAAACCACCCTAAGATACCATCTCACTCCAGTAAGATTGGCAGCCATTATAAAGTCAAACAACAAGAAGTGCTGGCAAGGATGTGGGAAAAGAGGTACACTTGTACATTGCTGGTGGGACTGCAAATTGGTGCAGCCAATTGGGAAAGCAGTATGGAGATTTCTTGGAAAGCTGGGAATGGAAGCACCATTTGACCCAGCTATTCCCCTTCTTGGTCTATTCACTAAAGACCTAAAAAGAGCATGCTACAGGGACACTGCTACATCGATGTTCATAGCAGCACAATTCACAACAGCAAGACTGTGGAACCAACTTAGATGCCCTTCAATAGAATAATGGATAAAAAAAATGTGGCATTAACACACAATGGATTATTACTCTGCATTGAAAAATGAAAAAATCACAGAATTTGCAGGAAAATGGATGGCATTAGACTGGATTATGCTAAGTGAAGCTACACAATTCCTGTAAAACAAATGCCAAATGTCATCTTTGATATAAGGAGAGTAACTAAGAACAGATAGGGACAAAGAGCATGACAAGATGATTAACATTAAACAGGGATGAGAGGTGGAAGGGAGGGAGAAGGGAAATTGCATGGAATTGGAAGGAGACACTCTGGGTTATACAAAATTACAAACAAGAGGAATTGAGGGGAAAGGGAAAAATAATACAAGGGGGAGAAATTTATTACAGTAGAGGGAGTAGAGAGAGAAGTGGGGAGGGGCAGGGAGGCTAGGGGGGATAGTAGAGGATAAGAAATCAGCAGAATACAACAGACACTAGTATGGCAATATGTGAATCAATGGATGTGTAACTGATGTGATTCTGCAATCTGTATACAGGGTAAAAATGGGAGTTCATAACCCACTTGAATCAAAGTGTGAAATATGATATATCAAGAACTATGTAATGTTTTGAACAACCATAAATAAAAATAAAAAAAAAACTATCTTTGGTGCATAATGCACACAATTCTAATATTTCTAAAGTAACTGACCCAGTTTAACATCAATGCAAGTAGATTCCTATTGGACATGATGTGTATTTTGACTTTCACTTTTATTCAACACTGATACATTACTATTTCAACAGTTTATGCACATAACAGGATATATATTTCATTCACAATTTAGAAAATTTATAGGCATTTGTTTCACTTTCAATCACTTCCTGCTTCAGAACACATGGATTCCTCCATATTTCTTGACTGGTCTTTTCATGAGACTTTTTTCCAAACATATTATTTTCGATTTCCATAATCACTTTTGAAACAAAACTCACACACACTTCATGATAAACAATAACCCTAAGATTACCATTAGATATATAACTGGTTGGAGTGAATGATTGTATGTCAATATATGATTTCCTATATATTTTCAGATATCAATTCAATCCATTATTTAAAGTGGAACCAGTTATAATATTTATTCACAGTATGGTCTATTCATGCATTATCTCTATATTCATAGACACAGGGTACACCACTTTGTACCCCCAATACTAATTTATATGTCTTCAAATATTGCTCCCAGTAATCGTGGAAGAAATACTCATGTCTTATGATCTACATATACATTTGATCACAATATTTTTCTGGGCACAAAATGCAAAAATCACACTTATGATTGTACCAAATACTAAATGGAAAGTGAACATGGATTACTAAAACGATAAATGTCCTGGTTGCCTAATGCTTTCAAATGTCATTCCTATTGGTGACGACATATTTGTTTCTTCCTAAGATTATGTATTCAATCTCAACCCTATTGAAAATGTCTAATCCTATCACTCACTGTATAATTGCCTAATTTCGTAAGGTCTGTATTGATATTTTCCTTTCTACATATTTTCCCCAGTTAATCATTGTGAATGACTCTTCACATGTGCTGAAATTTACATTCACTCTATAACCAAAACACTATTGCTACAGAACTTTTGCTCCATGTCCTATACTCACTCTATTTCCTAAACCTACTGACTACCTTCCTAATCCCACCGACTATCTCAATTTGAGTGGATGTTCTCTTCTAAAATCAATCTTCCAAGGTGTAAGGTCCTATGCCATTTATTATCGATTTATCTGAGACATCTGTGCAGAACGTTATTATAAGCTAAGTATCCCAATCAAGGGCCTAATGCCCTTCTGGGCTTCAAATCTTACCTAGATTTCTGTTTCCATACTTATATTTCACCTCTATAATCTTATAAATATCGCAGGTTCCCAATACTATTAATCATCCTTCGCAATGATTCGTAACCCAAATCAAACATGTTATTAACCCTAACCATACACTCTTCCCTCAATCTAACTTTGCAGAAGAGCAGGGACAGAGTTCGTCTTACAATACAGGAATGTAGGGTATCTTCCTCCTGCTGAGAACCTCAAATGTCCATGCAAATTTGATCCCTGGAGAAGATGTAGGCATCTATGAAGGACCTGAGAGAGCAAATGTCATCTTCCATCGCAAACAACCTTTCCAGGATGAAGGGTTGTGTCTGAATAAGCCTCTCTCTTGTTAATGTACACAAGATAGACCAAACCAGGCATGTGTGGAGAGCTGTTCCTGGGTGCCTATGGTTGATATACCATTCTAACTTGTAAAAGTGTCACAGGAAGTAAGGGCAGCCTCCATCTCATAGGACAAAGTGGTTGCCAAGGCAATGACCTCAAAGAATTCCTGAAGGAAGTAATCTCACCTCACTTCCTTGGTGATGGAACTCTCTGAACTTGGAATCCGGGAAGCCAGGCACCCAGAGCCAGTCTCAGTCCCAGTCCCAGTGGTCTTATTTTTTGGATTTACCAAGGACAGAGTCAGTCTTTCTTGGTACCTACTGAGGTGAGGATGAACAAATGTCAGGAAAGCTCTGAAGAGGGGCCTTTCCTGAGACAGCAGGTAGTGGCTCACCGCTGGCTAGTGACAACTTCACAGATTTGGCCAACGAGACCATATCTGACACAGGACAGGCGATTTCATCAGAACATAGTTTGGCCCACCAGTCAGAAGACACTCCCAATAGTCACAGACCTACTTGGGGAAGGAGCTTCCTTTGTGTGTGTGGGTGTGGGTTTGAGATTTTGTCTCATGTTCTGAGAATAGGTAGGAAAGGCCGTTTGTTTGGTTTGGAGTGAACTGTTTCTGGTAAGTCGTTTGACAAGGCCAGTGTTTCTTTGTCTGTGTATCCCACTGTGTCCGTGGTTTTAGATATTAGAAAAGAGAATGAATCATTGGATGTGTCCTGTCTAGTCTCAACTTGCCCAATTTATGAATGGACTGCGGCTTGACTTATGGGTGGACAACTCCAACAATCTTCCTAAGTTCCTCTTTTCTTCCTGAATTCTGGCCACTCTCCAGAATAGGCTCATGGTTTTTTGTCCAAAATATGTACCACCTCCAAGCTCTGTGACATGGCCATATACTGGATAGCTGAAAGAAATGGGAGCATCTCAGAAAACTCAGATATTAGTTTGACCAGGAAATTCTAAGTGAAGAAACCCTTCTTTGGGCCTTTTGCTCACCAATTGTTCTGATGCCCTGAATGTCAGGAAGGTCTTTGCCTCAGGCCACACCATTGTAGAGCCTAAAGAAACAGTTTTCAAATGGAAATGAAAGGGCATCACCTGTGGCTCTTTGCTTAATTGCTTTGGAAAGGGATGTGTCTGAATCAGCCTTTTGGCCCTGTGTGAGACTGTGGCTTAGATTCTCAGCACCTGATGGATCTAAAGAAGGATCCCATGTGTGCATCCAAAACCAAAATGGACAAAAGAGCAGTCAGTGTGGATGAAGTCTCTCGCATTCCTCTGTAAGGTTCCTGTCATCCATCATGTGAGAATAGTGATAATTTGGTTCAAATGTGTTCCTCAAAACCCTGCAGAGGCAAGACCATAAGTGCTTGGTTTTTCTCAAGACTCCAATTCACATAAAGAATCTAAAACACACAGTCAGTAGGCCTCAAATTGGAGAAGCAGTGCCATATTAATGGCAGGCCTATTTGATCACTCTTGGTTCACTGGAAGAATGTCCTGGCCACCCTTATTTTAGGCAAATGAGGGGCAAGGGAGGTTATATTGGACACTGTCTTGGGCTGCACCCCTCATGGAAACCTCCAGCCAGAGATTATGATGATTGTGTAAATGGAAGAAGATGAGTGCCATGTGGAAGTGTTTTGGATTTAATTGTGGATATTTGTGTGACACTTGGAAGACATAACAAGGTCTACCTGGGCTTGAACTCTGGTGTGATTCCCCTTATAGACTGAGTTCAGGAACTGATCTCAGAGAAGTATTGCCATGTATTGTGTTGTGATTTAAGAGGCGATGTATGAGAGTCACCCTTGGAAACTGAGATCTAGCCCCAGAGTGGCTTTCCACAGAGCACTGGGAATTTCAGCCAAGATAACACATGATTTCATTCGAAAGACTTGGCAGACATAGTTGAGAGTGAAAACACACATGGACCTCATATTGTAGACCTTAATGGGCCTGGCTTAATGTGACCTTTTGGCCATTCTTTGGGAAGCCTTGCCTGTGAGGGTTCTCCAGAGCTTTCATTGAAATAATCTTGCTCACCATTTACTGGTTCCTGAATGAATTGAAACCCACAGTGCCTCCAACTTCATCCTTGAAAAATGTCTAAATAAATACCATGAAATTTTTGAAATTCCCATGACCAGGTGGCACTGGAGAATCTTGGGATGTCCTGTTGCTGATCATGGATGTACCAGACAGTGCCTTGCTTGACTGGGTTTTATGAAAATTGTGTAGAACAGAGGTGCCAGAAAGTTGCAGCCTGCTGAGAAGTGGGCCTAGAGCTGTGGTGGGCAGGAGTGTGATAAAACATCTGTGTTGGAGCAATGTGGATCTTCCATTGACTTCCAAATGGCTTGTGGATTACATGAAGCAGCCAGCAGACCCTTGTAATTAAAGGCATCTTGTTATATGGAGAGGATTCAGGGCAATGTTCAGAATCAGGTTGCTATGGACAAGGATGCAATGTGGCAAGCTTTGAGGGATAGAAGCGTGGTTGGTGCGTTCTTCTGCAGACTCTGAACCACCACACATGACAGAACTCCCTCCAGCACTGTGTCTCAGTTGAACTCCTTGAATTTCATGAAGCAAATACCAAACTCCCAGTTCAGCAGCAAAAACCCCACAAAAAGTGGAGGAGGACCAAATGGCTTCACAGTCCAACGGGGAGACACTTAGCCCCCAGAGGCCACAGTTTACCTAAAAAGAAGAAAATCAACACTGCTACCTCATGTTTATTGGAAAATAAGATACCATGTCCTCCACATCACATAGAGGCAGACCCAGCTTTGATGGTCTCACTACAAAGGAAGCCAATTCTCCTGACAACAACATATTTTTCACGTTCCCAAACTCAGAGGCAGTTGCTCTAAAAGTTTTTAGGCCAGCAGAGCTCCATGTTTGTGGAGTGTTTACCCTGTCCCTTACTTTTGGAAACTCCTCTACAACATCCAAGGTTGTGAACTCCTGAGCATTTTCCATTCCAGATATGTATTCACTGATTTTCTATCTATTCTCCTCTAACTGTGTCTTACTTGGGGTGAAGGTAATTTCAAGGCATTGTTCTGGATGAGAGTGGGAGGATATTTGTGTAGCATATATTTGCATACAAATTGGATTCAATTTCCAATTTTCCTTTTGAAATACTGAATCCCTGACACTAACCCATACACACTAGAGTCAGACAACTCATCCTAATATGATAGAGAAAAATAACACAAACCTATAGAAATACAAGCAGTTCATTGGAGGCATGTTGTATAGTTGGACTTGCATTTTGCATTATACAAGGTAGGAGTTATAAATCTAGTCAATGTTTAATAGAAAAAGATCTCCATGTGTTTTTAAAGTTAACAAATATGAGAATTCATGTTTCCCTTTCTCTTTAGCCTATTCACACTTGTATATTTATATGCATATATAGAATCCTACCAGGTATCACACGTACATCTTTGTGAGGTGGCTGACTTGGCAGATACAAATTGTGAGAAGAGATCACTCCTCCTAAATGCTGTTGGAACTGAAAATTCAACCTATAAGGAGCGTCCTAGTAGAACAACATTATACGTAAACTCATGTTCAGTAAAATAAATATTTTTGCATCTGTGGATGATATATATTTACTGATGAATTTCGATTGGCATTTATATTGCTACTTTTTAATGTCTGTGAGTGTTTTGTGTGTGTGTTTGTGTGTGTGTGTGTGTACACTCTCCAGATTTTTCAAAATATGAAATATATGTGTCAAATATACACTCTCTAAATTCATTTATGTTCATGTATGTGGATTTTTAATCAACTTTTCACAAGATTATTCTTGTGAAAAGTTGATTAAAAATATTCAGAAATATTCATCCACCTGAAATACATATTTGTTTCCTAGTACTGAAAACTAACTTCAGGGAATGATGCATACAAATCCTAATTATTCTACAGTAACTGACCCAGTCTAACATCAATGCAAGTAGATTCCAATGGGACATGATATGTAATTCTTTATTCATTTGTATTCGACACTTTTACATTATTATTTCTTCAGTATTTGCACATCATAGGATATACATTTCATCCACAAGTTCACAAATTTGTAGGCATTTGTTTCAAATTTAATCACTTTTTGCTTCAGAACACATGTATTGTCAAGGTTTCTTTACTGGTATTTTCATGAGTCTTCTTTCCAAACACATTATTTCCATAGTCACTTTTGAAGCAAAACTCACACACTCTTCATGATAAACCAAAACACGAATATTACCATTAGATGTATAACTGCTTGGAATGAATGATTGTATATCAATATACGATTTCCTGTGATTTTTCAGATATTAGATCAATTCATTTTTAAAGTTGAAAAAAGTTATATTATTCATTCACATTACGGTCTATTCATTCTTTATCTCTATATTCATAGACACAGGGTACACCTCTTTGTACCCCCGATTCTAATTTTACATCTTCAATATATTGCTTGCAGAAATGTTGGAAGACATACTCATGTCACCTGATGTACATATACATTTTATCAAAGTAATATTCTGGACAAAAAAATGTAAAGGTCACATTTATGATTGTACCAAAGCCTAAATGTAAAGTGTACATGAATTACTAAAAACATCCATGTCCAGGTTGCCTAATGCTGTCAATTGTCAATCCTATTGGTGACTACATATTTGTTTCTTCCTAATTTATATATTCAAACTCAACCCTGTTGGAAATGTCTAATCCTATCACTCACTTTATACTTTGCCTGATTTCATAATGTTTCTATTGATATCTGCTTTTCAACAAATTTTCCCAAGTTGATCCTAGTGACTGACACTTCATATGTGCTGACATTTACATTCACTCTATAATCGAAACCCTATTGCTAAAGAACTTTTGGTCCAAATCCTATACTCACTCTTCTTTCTAAACCTACCGACTATCTTCCTAATCCTACCGACTATCCCTTTTTGACTGGATGTTCTCTTCTACATTCAATAAAATGTCCTATGCCATTGTATATCGAATTATCTGAGACAATTTTGCAGAGCATAATTCAAAGCTAAGTATCCCAATCAAGGGCCCAATGTCCTTCTGGGCTTCAAATCATACCTAGATTTCTGTTTTCATACTTATATTTCACCTCTATATTCTTGTAAATATCGCAGGTTCCCAATAGCATTATTCATCGCACAGAATGATTCGTAACTCAAATCAAACCTGTTATTAACCCTAAACATACTCTGTTCCCTCAATCTCCTTTTACAGAAGAGCAGGGACAGAGTGGTTTTTACAATACAGGAAACTTGGTGACCTTCCACCTGCTGAGAACTTCAAAGGTCCATGCAGAAATGATACCTGGAGAAGTTGTAGGCAGGTATGAAAAACCTGAGAGAGCAAAAGTCATCTTCCAATGCAAACAACCTGGTCAGGATGAAGGGATATGTATGAATCAGCCTCTCTCTTCTTATTGTAGAGAAGATGGACCAAACCAGGCCTGTGTGGAGAGCTGTTCTTGGGTGCCAATGGTTGATATACCATACTACCTTGTGAAAGTGTCACAGGAAGTAGGGGAAGGCTCCATCTCATGGGACCTTTGGAAGCAACTGTTAGGACAAAGTCGTTGCCAAGGCAGTGACCTCATTCAGTTCCAAAGAAAGTGACATACCTCATTTCCTTGGTGATGGAACTGTCTGAACTTGGTATCCAAAAAGCCAGGCACCAACAGGCAGTCCCAGTCCCAGTCCCAGTGGGCTCACTTGTTTGTATTTACCAAGGACAGAGTCAGTTTTCTTGGTACCTAATGATGTGAGGATGGCCAAATGCCAGGAAAGCTCTGAAGATGGACCTTTCCTGAGAAAGCAGATAGTGGTTCACCACTGGCTCCTGACAACTGCACAGAGTTGGCCAAGGAAACCAGATCTGAGAGAAGACAGACCATTTCAGGGGAACATAGTATGGCCCACCAGTCAGAGGACACTCTGGATAGTCACAGACCTACTTGGGTGAAGGAGGTGCCTTTGTGGGAGTGTGTGTGGGTTTATTGTTTTGTCTCATGTTCTGAGAATAGATGGGAAAGGCGGTTTGGTTTGAAGTGGACAATTTCTAGTAAGTTGTTTCACAAGGTGAGTGTTTCTATGTCTGTGTATCCCACTGTGTCCATTGTTGTAGACATTGGAAAAGAGAATGCATTAATGGATGTGTCCTGTCAAGTGTAAATCTTCCCATATTTCAACCTGCCCAATATATGAATGGAGTGCAGCTTGTCTTGTCGATGTGCAACACCTGCTATTTTTCTAAGTTGCTGTTTTCTTCCTGAATTCTGTCCACTCTCTAGAATAGGCTCATGGATTTATGTTCAAAATATGTACCACCTCCAACTCTGTGACATGGCCATGTACTGGATAGCTGAAGAGAATTGCGAGCATCTCAGAAAACTCAGATATCAGTGTGACCAGGAAAGTCTCAGTGGAGAAACCCTGCTTTGGGCCTTTTGCTTACTTATTGTTGTTTTTCACTGAATGTCAGGAAGTTCTTTGCCTCAATCCACCCCTTTGTGAAGCCTGAAGTAAACAGTTTTCAAATGGAAATGAATGGCATCACCTGTGGCTCTTTGCTTAATTGCTTTGGGAAGGGATGTGTCTGAATTAGTCTCTTGGCCATGTGTGTGGCTTTGAGTTAGATTCTCAGCACCTGATGCATCTAAAGAATGATCCCATGTGTGCATCCAAAACCATAATGGCAAAAAAATCATTCATTATGGATGAAGTCTCTTGCCTTCCTCTGTTAGGTTCCTGAACTCCATCAAGTGAGAATAGGGATTCTTTGGGTCAAATGAGTTCTTCAATTCCCTGCAGAGGTGCTTGGGTTTTCGAGTAACTCCAAATCACATAAGAAATTGATACCTGAAATCAGTAGGCCTCAAATTGGAGAAACACAGAAGAATTAACGGCAGGCTTATTTGATCACTCCTGGTTCACAGAAACGGTATCCAGGCCACCCTGACTTTAGGCAAATGAGGAAAAAGCGAGCTGATTTTGGACACTGTCTTGGCTTTTCTCATGACTCCAATTCACATAAAGAATCTACACCCCACAGTCAGAGAGCCTCAAATTGGATAAGCGGAGCAGTATTAAGGGCAGGCCTATTTGATCACTCCAGGTTCACAGGAAGGGTGCCCAGGCCACGCTGAAGTTAGGCAAAAGAGGTGCAAGAAGCTTATTTTGGACATTTTCTTGGGCTGCACAACTCATGGAAAACTCCAGGAAGAGGTTATGATTAGTGTCTATATGGAAGAAGAATAGGGCCATGAGGGAGTATTCTGGTTTTAATTGTTTTCATTTGAGTAGCGGTTGGAAGAGTTGTCTGGGTCCACCTGGACTTGAACTCTGGTGTGATTCTCCTTATAGACTGAGTTCTGGAACTGACCTGAGAGAAGTATTGCCAAGAATTGTGTTGGGATTTTAGGAGGCCAGGCATGAAGTTACCATTGGAACCTGAGATCTAGGCACAGGTTGGCTTTCCACAGAACACTGCGAATCTCAGCCAGGATATTACATGATTTTATTCTGAAAGACTTGGCATGCATTATAGAGATTCAAAACCCACATGGACCTCGCTTTATAGACCTCAATTGGCCTCGCTTCATGTGACTTTTTGGCCACTCATTGGGTAGCCTTGCTTGTGAGAGTACTCCAGAGCTTTGCCTGAAATTAGTTTCCTAACCCTTTAAGGGTTCCTGAATGAATTGAAACCCACAGTGCCTCCAACTTCATGCATGAAAAATTGCTAGATAATTATCATGAAATTTTTAAAATTCCCATGACCAGATGTCACTGGAGAACCTTTGATGTCCTGTTGATGATCATGAATATACCAGACAGGGCCTTGATTGACTGGGTTTCATGAAAATGGTGTAGAACAGAGATGCTAGTAAGTAGGAGCCTGGTGAGTAGTGGGCCTAGAGAAGTGTCATGCAAGTGAGTGATAAAACATCTGTGGTGGGGCCATGTGGATCTTCCATTGGCTTCCAAATGGCTTGAGACTGACATGGTGCAGCCATCAGACCCATATACGTAAAGGCATATTTTTATATGGAGAGGTTTTAGGGCAATGTTCAGAATCATGTTGCTATTGTCAAGGGGGCAAGCTACGTGGGATAGAACCCTGGTTGGTGCATTCTCCTGGAGACCATGCCCACCACAGCTGACAGAACTCCCTTCAGCACTGTCTCCCATTTGAACTCATTGTATTTCATGAAGCAAATACCAAACTCCCAGTGCAGCAGCAAAAAACACGACGATAATTGGAGGATGACCAAGTTGTGTCACAGTCCACACGGGGAGACACTTAGCCCTCAGTGGCCACAGTTTACCTACAAAGAGAGAATTCAGCACTGCTGCCTCATTTTTATTGGAAAATAAATAACCATGTCCTCCAGGTCACATAGAAGCAGATCGAGCTTTGATTGTCTCACTACAAATAAAGCTAAAGCTAATGAAAACAACATATATTTTAAGTGCCCAACCTCAAAGGCAGGTTCTCAAAAAGTCTTTAGGCCAGCAGAGCTCCATGTTTGTGGAGTGTTTACCCTGTCCCTTACTTTTGGAAACTCCTCTACCACCTCCAAAGATGTGAAATCTGGAGCATTTTCCATTCCTGATAGGTATTCACAGATTTTCTAACTCTTCTCCTCTAATTGTGTCTTACTTGGGGCGAAGGTAATGTCAAGGCATTGTTCTGGAGGAGAGTGGGAAGAATTTTCTGTAGCATATATTTGCATACACATTGGATTCAGTTTTTTATTTTCCATTCAAAATACTGAATCCCTGACTCTAACCCATACCCGACCAGACTCTGACTACTAATTCTAATATGATGGAGAAAACTAACCCAAACAGAATAGAAATACAAGCAGTTCAGAGTAGGCCTGGTGTATTGTTGGACTTGCCTTTTGCATGATACAGAGTTGGAGTCATGAATCTAGTCGATTTGTTGTTGAAATAGTTGTCCATGTATTTTTAAGGTTAACAAATATGTGAATTCCTGTCTCCCTTTCTCTGTATTCTTATATGCACATATAGATTCCTACCTGGTACCACACGTACATTTTTGTGAGGTGGCTGACTTGGCAGATACAAATTGTTAGAAGAGATCACTCCTACTAAACTTGTTGGAATTGGATATTCAACCTATGGGTGAGCTTGCTAGTTGAAGAGCATTATACATAAATCCATGTTCAGTAAAATTAATATTTTTAGATCTCTGGATGATGCATATTTTATAATGAATTTTGATTGACATATATATTGCTACTTTTTTGTCTGTGTGTGTGTTTTGTATATATATATATATATATATATATATATATATATATATATACACTCTCCAGATTTTTCAAAATATGAAATATATGTGTCTTATATACACTACCTAAATTCATTCATGTTTATGTATGTGGATTTATAATCAACTATTCACAAGATTATTCAGAGAAATATTCATCCACCTGAAATTTGCCTAATGATCTCAAATGTCAATCTTATTTGTGACTACATATTTGTTTCTTCCTAAGATTATATATGTAAACTCAACCCTGTTCAAAATATCTAATCCTATCACTCACTTTATACTTTGCCTGTTTTCGTAATGTCTCTATTGATATCTGCTTTCCTACATATTTTCCCCAGTTCATCATTGTGACTGACTCTTCACCTGTGCTGACATTTACATTCACTCTCTAATCGAAACCCTATTGCTAAAGAACTTTTTTTTTCCAATTCCTATACTCACCCTTATTCCTAAAAGTACTGACTATCTTCCTAATGCTATAGACTATCCCTTTTTGACTGGATGTTCTCTTCTACATTCAATCATCCAAGTAAATGTGGGGCGAGCTTCAGAGGAGGAGACAACCAACAGACTATCTCATGCAACATCAAAGGGTTTTTTTGGTGTCCAGCATGCTGGGGCTCAGAGATCACTTGAATCGAGCAGATAGCCCTGAGAATAGCTTAAGTAGAGCTTATATACTTTCCCTGGAGAGGGCAGGGAGGGAATTTTATTGATGGGTCAGGGCGAGTGGGTGGTTTGCGTGCAACTGGGTGAGGGAGTACATTCTGCAGTTGCGCAGTTGGGGACAGAACATTCTGGGAACAAGATTTGCAAGCATTTCTCAAGATTTCAACAGTGTTTTGTTAAGCATACAGAAAAATAAGAAGTGACAAGTACCTATTTTATTAACCTTTAATTCCCCACTTCTTCTTCTGGCTACTTTAAATCATAAAAATGATCATTGGAGGGTGTCACATTCTATGTCTGCTAGTGGGGTATTACCATAAGTTTAACTCGTCCAATTTGAGCCTGGAGAAAAGAAATTACACGGTTGAGCAAACAGGGTTTTATAGTTAGCAATAATATGAGGATTATTATTTGACCTGCCAGGTTGATAAAAACGTAGTTAACCAGGAGGAGTGTGTGAACCAAGACTCAAGCCACCCTTTTTGGGCCTCTCTCTCTTGTTGATGCTCTTCAAGGTGTCTTTTAAATTTACTCATAGATTTTATTACAACTCCAGTATGGTCAGCATAAAAACAACATTCTTTCCTCAATGCATCACAAAGGCCCCCTTCTCTAATAAAGAGGAGGTCCAACCCTCAACTGTTCTGTAAAACAACTTCAGAGAGAGAGGTTAAAGATTCATGCAAAGCTCTGATGGGGGTTTCTAATATCTTAGTTTTGCTCTATTGCTGCTTCTAATTGGGTCATTTGTTGTGTCCCATGGACAATGGCAGTGGCTCCTGTGCCCACCCGTGCAGCAACTCCTATTCATAATAGGATGGCTAAAGTGAGCAATACATGTTCCCAGTGGAACCGGTTGTATGCCCCCCCCATTTGATCTTCAAACGAACCTGCATCATGATAGAGCACTCTGGGAAACATCTGCACCATTTCAAAATTAATCCCATCTGTTGACCATTTCATGAAAACATAAACAATGTTTAAGTATATAGAATTATGCTGTTGTAGGGACAGACAAGGCAAGGCACCTAAGGCACTGAAGACAGGGAAACAGTCCTATTTTGTTGCAACCGGATTCAGAGGGCATTGCTTCTGTTGTAATCAATTAATCCCCTGAAACTCAAGTTTAGGTAGTTTCAGAATTTTGTACCCAACATATAAGGCATGGGGCTCAGAAGTTTACAGTCTGCAGAAGTTCAAAAAAGCAGTATTTGTTTCTGATTTTTCCTCTGTTCTGGGCAAGTTAAATTTTCAAGGACACATGGGAGGGGGAGAGCTTTTTATTCCCTTTCTTATTTTCCCCCTGCCAGCTGTTACAACGGAGCCCATTTGGTAATTTCTTTATCTTAGAAATGTAGCCATTTCTGTGAAGCCCCAGCTGAAGGCCAGAGGCCTTGTTCACATATTTTGTGAAAAACAAGTTAGGGGTTGTCTAGCTTAGAAGTACTGAGTTTTTTAACCAGTGGCCAAGTAGAACAGGGCAATACAAAAAGAGAAAGTTTATCTACATTGAACTCTTTATAGAAACTCTATGCTGAAAGTTCTAAATTCAGCCATGGTGAAGACTTCTGGAGAAGGACATTTAAGACTTTTCTGTGGGCCTGGTACAGAGGGGGAATACGGAGAAGGTGGGGCTGAGAGAAGCTCTGAGGATCTGAGAATGAGGAAAAAGAGAGATGTAAAAAAATAATTGGAAAGGGGTTTGGGAATTTCCTAGCAACAAAACTTCAGCAGTAGAACAGGTAGAGCAGAGCAGAAAACGGGAGTGAGTATCCCAAAATTCTGTGAGGGACTTTAAATTTTAGTAACCTGTTTTCAGTGATGACAAAGCAACTTTAATGGCCATTTATATTACATCTTGGATAAGGGTCTGAGAGCTCTCCTCAGCTCGTTTGAGCTTTGGGTTAGCTGGAAAGAGGACCTGGTGGGACCCGGTGAGGGCACTGACAGGAGAAGAGAGGAATGAGTCGGTGAAGGGGTACCTCAGTACCTGCTACCTCACTAGTGGGCAATTGTCTGAGAACTGGTGGAGGTTTGGGTTTCTGATCTAGTAATTGGAGGGGAGAAATCAGGTTGCTGAGGTGGGAGTGACAGCAGAGAGTCTGGAGCAGAAGGCTGAGGATAAAAATCTATTGGAGAAGCATAGTTCAGGATGTGAGTGAAGGAGGGAAAAGGCTTCCACATAGGGGAATCTCCTTTCACCCTTTTGAGCACTTGCAGAAGTTAAAAAGGTCACGCAAAATTTGAGGATCTAGAGACCCCTCTGGGGGCCATCCTTTTTCTGTTTTCTACTTGGTAATATGGCCAATGCTGTGTACTGAATTTGATGAAGTATTGGGGTTCCATCAGGCAGCCCCTGTATGATCACATCTCCATGAAATACAGAAGAAGTCGGCTTTTCCCCCACACAGCCGTTACTGTTTGTGGCTTTGATAGTTTGCCGGGCAAACATAGTAATCTAGGCTAGCCAACCGCATCTGGCTCGCATGTCCCTACATCCATAAAGTTTGTTTCCATTATCTATGGTACGGAAGGGATTTAATGGTATTTTAGTGGGATTTTCTTCATCAGGGATATCCCAATAAAAAAGACCTATGGCCAGCTGACAAATGTCTGGGTGGAGAGATGGCCACCAGGTCCCTAAGGGGGCTGTATGCGAGATAGATTATACTCTTTTCCAGTAGGATTTGTGATCAGCCATCGCTGCTTAACAGGCTGATGAGGGTTAGGACTACTTGTGGCCAAGGGGAGAGTATATAACCTTATCCACATGGCGAATACACAATTTGAAACTGTTACCAGTCTTTTCCAGTTTCCAGAAAGATTCTGGACAAGGAGCAGGCTTGAGATGAGAGGCATGGATCCAGGAAGTGATTCTGTATACCTTTACCACTGTAGGTGTTATAAGTAACACCTGGTATGGTCCTTTTCAGCAGGGTTCCAGGGATGACACCTGATGTCATCTTACATACATGAAGTCTCTTATTTGATATGGATGTGGAATCCCCTGGTACACAGTTTGGTAGGCAGTGGCCAGCTATTTTCACAGGTATCACTGAGTTCTTTCAAGAGCTTTAAGTCTGTCAACCAAGAGGGTGTGAAATGGATCCTTAGGTCTTACAGTTGGGCTTAGGACCCTTACTGGACGAGGGCCACCATAGAGAATTTCTCAGGGGGTAAGGCTACTCAAAGAAACAGAAGGATTTTTTCTTGCATGAAACATTGCATAAGTCAGGAGCATAGTCCAATCTTTTATGCTGGTCTCTAAGCTTAATTTCGTTAAGGTCTCTTTAATTGTTCTATTCATTCTTTCTACTTGTCCTGAACTCTGGGGTCTATAAGCACAATATAACTTCCAATTAATCCCCAGGTTCCTGGCTAACCCCTGACTTACCTGGGCCATGAACATCGGTCCATTATCAGATTCTATTACCGGCTTAGCTTCCTCCAATGGTAGAGAGGCTTAGTCAGAAGCAGGGGAATCACTTAGAGTGTGTTGTGTGTTAGGGGACGAGGGCAGTGGATAAGGAGGGGAAGAAGAGTCCAGTAGAGTCAAATCTTGTGACTCAGGGAAAACAGAGGGTGGAGGAGGTGGAAGAGGTGAGGGTTTGAGAGATCATGGGGGAAGGAGTATGAGCAGAGGCATGGGCAAGGAAAGGCTTCACCCATGGTGGAGGAGATTTGCAGAGGTTGGCAAAGTTAAGATATATGGCTGTTGATCAGGATGGCTATGTGGCCCTGGCTGAAAGACAATATCTCTGACTTTTTAAATTAGTGGGAAGTAGAAAGATATTTCTAGGGCCCATACGACTCCAAAATGGGCCATTCTGAGGCACAGAGAGTCTGCCAGGTCTAGCGTTTTACTAAAAAAAGAAAGATACTGAGCCCTTAAGCAGACTTTGGTTCAGTGATCAAGGGTCAGGGACAGAGCCATTGAAGTGCTCTGTCCCATAATGAAAGGTACACAAACAGCAAAAGCAAAGTCACATGACACAGATAAGACAAGACCATGAAGACAGGCAATGGACGTCCAACACTGAGACCAGGAATGCGTAGCCGGCAAAACCCGATAGGATGGCAATACCGAATCTAAAAGAAAATATCACTGAGTCGATGAAGCAATTGTTCCTTGATTCTCCGAGTCCTCTGCGGGGTCCCCCATGGAGGTGCCCTATGTCTCTGTGACACGTCTCTCAGCCACCGTCGGAGAGACCCCAGGCTCTTCATCTCCAGCAATTTTGCCAAGCCCTAACATGACACCTGAAACCAGAAAGAGGCGCCTTACTTGCTCCGAGAGGAGCCCGTTGGGGGTCTCTCATCCGCCACTGCCAGAACTCGGTGGAACCTCAATATGTAAAGGTCAGGCGAGTGTCGGAGGAAGAGACTACCAAGAGACTGTCTCATGCAACAGCAAAGGGTTTTTTTTGGGTCCAGCTTGCTGGGGCTCACAGCTAACTTAAATAGATCAGAGAGCTCTGAGAACAGCTTATGCAGAGCTTACATACATTTCTTGGAGAGGGAAGGGAGGGAAGTTTACTGATGTGTAAGGGTGAGTGGGCGGTTCGCGTGACACCGAGTGAGGCAGTACATTCTGCAGTTTGGCAGTTGGGAACAGTACATTCTAGAACAAGATTAGCAAACATTTCTCAAGATTTCAACAGTGTTTTGTTAAGCATACAGAAAAACAGGAAATTACAAGTACCTATTTTATTAACCTTTCACTACCGACTATCCCTTTTTGACTGGATGTTCCTTCTACATTAATTCATGCAAGGTACAAGGACCTATGCCATTGTATATCGATTTATCTGAGACATCTCTGCAGAACGTAATTCAATGCTGCGTATCCCAATCAAGGGCCCAATGCCCTTCTGGCCTTCAAATCATACTTAGATTTCTTTTTTCATACATATATTACACCTATATATTCTTATACACATAGCAAGTTCCCAATACCATTATTCATCCAGCACAATGATTTCTAACCCAAATCAAACATGTTTTTAACCATAATCATACACTGTTCCTTCAATCTAACTTTATAGAAGAGCAGGGAAAGAGTTGATTTTACAATAAAGAAATGTAGGGAAACTTCCACCTGCTGAGAACCTCAAAGGCCCATGCAGAAATGATCCCTGGAGAAGATGTAGGCAGCTATGAAGGACCTGAGAAAGCAAAAGTCATCTTCCATGGCAAACAACCCGGTCAGGATAAAAGGTTGTGTCTGAATTAGATTCTCTTCTTAATGTAGAGAACATGGACCAAAACAGGCCTGTGTGGAGATCTATTCCTGGGTGCCTATGGTTGATATACCATTCTAACTTGTGAAAGTGTCACAGGAAGTAGGGGCAGCCTCAATCTCATGGGACCCTTGGAAGCAACAGTTAAGACAAAGTGGTTGCCAAGACAGGGACCTCATTCAGTTCAGGAAGGAAATGACCTCACCTCACTTCCTTGGTGATGGAACTTTCTGAACTTTGGATCCAGGAAGCCAGGCACACAGAGCCAGTCCCAGTCCCCATCCCTGTGGTCTCACTTATTTGAATTTACCAAGGACAGTCAGTCTTTCTTGGTACCTTCAGACGTGAGAAGAACAAATGCCAGGAAAGCTCGGAAGCGTTGCTTTTCTTGAGAAAGCAGTTAGTGGCTCACCGTTGGCTCCTGAGAAGTTCACAGAGTTTGCCAAGGAGACCAGATCTGAGACAGGACAGGCTATTTTGGGGGAACATATTATGGCCTACAAGTCAGAGGACACTCCGGATAGTCAAAGACCTACTTGGGGGAAGAAGGTGCCTTTGTGGGTGTGGTTGTGGGTTTGTGGTTTTGTCTCATTCTCTGAGAATAGGTAGGAAAGTCAGTTTGTTTCGTTGGAAGTGGACTGTTTCTAGTAAGTCGTTTAACATGGCGAGTGTTTCTCTGTCTGTGTATCTCACTGTGTCCGTGGTTGTAGACATTAGAAAAGAGAATTCATGAATGGATGTGTCTTGTCGAGTAGAAAGCTTCTCAGCATTCATATTGCCCCATTTATGAATGGACTGTAGCTTGCCTTATTGATGTGCAACACCTGCTATCTTCCTAAGTTCCTATTTTCTTCCTGAATTCCGGCCAATCTCAAGAATAGGCCTATGGTTTTGTGTCCAAGATCTTTACCACCTCAAAGCTCTGTGACATAACAATGTACTGGATAGCTGTAGGGAATGGGGAGCATCTCAGAAAACTCAGATATCAGTGTGACCAGGAAAGTCTCAGTGGAGAAACCCTGCTTTGGGCCTTTTACTTACCAATTGTTCTGTTGCCCTGAATGTCAGGAAGGTCTTTGCCTCTGGCCACCCCTTTTTGAAGCCTGAAGAAAACAGTTTTCAAAGGGAAATGATTGGGCATACCTGTGGCTCTTTTCTTAAGTGCTTTGAAAAGGGATGTGTATGAATCAGCCCCCTGGCCCTGTGTGTGGCTGTGACTTAGATTCTCAGCACCTGATGGATCTAAAGAAAGTTCCCATGTTTGCATCCAAATGAAAAATGGCCAAAAGAGCAGTCATTGGGATGAAGTCTCTCGACTTCCTCTGTAAGGTTCCTGAACTCCATCAAGTGAAAATAGGGATCCTTTGGGTCAAATGAGTTCTTCAAAACCTACAGAGGCTAGCCCATAGGTGTTTGGTTTTATCATGACTAAAATTCACATAAAGAATCTAAACCCCACAGTCAGTAGGCCTCAAATTGGAGAATTGGAGCGGTATTAATGGCAGGCCTATTTGATCACTCCTGGTTCACAGGATGGGTGTCCAGGCCACCTTGACTTTAGGCAAATGAGGGTCAAAGGAGCTTATTTTGGACACTGTCTTGGTCTGCGCCCCTCATTTAAACATCCAGCCAAATTATGATGAGTGTCAATATGGAAGAAGATGAGGGCCATATGGGAGTGTTCTTGTTTTAATTGTGGTAATTTGTGTGGTAGTTGGAAGAGATGACTGGGATCACCTGGGCTTGAACTCTGGTGTGATTCCCCTTAAAGAATGAGTTCTGGATCTGACCTCAGAGAAGTATTGCCGTGAATTCTCTTGGAATTTTACTAGGCCACGCGTGAGAATCGCCTTTGGAAACTGAGATCTAGG
Source organism: Callospermophilus lateralis (assembly GCF_048772815.1). Taxonomy (NCBI): domain Eukaryota; kingdom Metazoa; phylum Chordata; class Mammalia; order Rodentia; family Sciuridae; genus Callospermophilus; species Callospermophilus lateralis. Next base: position 989,171 of record NW_027514489.1, read on the forward strand.
CCCAGGATGGCTTTCCACGGAGCTCGGGGATTCTGAGCCAGGATATCACATGATTTACTTCTTGAAGACTTGGCAGCCCTAGTTGAGAGTCCAAACACATATGGACTTCACATTGTAGACCACAATGTGTCTGGATTCATGTGACCTTTTTGCCAGTCTTTTGGAAGGCTTTTCTGTGAGTGTTCTCCAGAGCTTTCATTGAAATGAGCTTCCTCACCATTTAATGGTTCCTGAATTAATTGAAACCCACAGTGCCTCTAACTTCATTTTTGAAATATGACTAGATTAATACCATGAAATTTCTGAAATTCCCATGACCAGGTGGCACTGGATAAACTTTGGATTTCCTGTTGCTGATCATGAGTGTACCAAAGAGTGCCTTGATTGACTGGGTTTCGTGAAAATGGTGTAGAACAGAGATGCCAGTAATTTGGATCCTGCTGAGTACTGGGCGTAGAGAAGTGGACTGTAGGTGTGTAAATAAATATTTTTGGTAGGACCACCTGGATCTTCCATTGGCTTTGAAAGACTTGCGACTGACATGGTGCAGGCAGCAGACCTTTATATGTAAAGGCATCTTGTCATATGGAGAGGTTTCAGGGCAATGTTCAGAATCAGGTTGCTATAGTCAAGGGGAAAGCTATGTAGGATAGAAGCCTGGTTCGTACATTCTCTTCGCGACCCTGACCAACCACACATGACAGAACTCCTCCAGCATTTTTATCCCAGTTGAACTCCTTGTATTTCATGAAGCAAGTACCAAACTCCCAGTGCAGCAGTAAGAAACACCCTGGAAAGTGGAGGATCACCAAATGGCTTCACAGTCCACATGGGAGACACTTCAGCCCAGTGGCCTCAGTTTACCTACAAAGAGAGAATTCAGCACCGCTGCCTCATGATCATTGGAAAATAAGAAACCATGTTCTCCAGGTAACATAGATGCAGACCCAGATTTTATGGTGTCACTACAAACGAAGCTAAATCTCCTGACAATTACATATATTTCTTGTTCCCAACCTCAGAGGAAGTTTCTCAAGAAGTCTTTAGGCCACCACAGCTCCATGTTTCTGGATTGTTTACCCTCTCCCTTACTTTTGGAAACTGTTCTACCACCTCCAGTGTTGTGAACTCCTGAGCATTTTCCATTCCACATAAATTCACAGATTTTCTAACTCCTCTCCTCTAATTGTGTCTTACTTTTAGCGATGGTTATGTCAAGGCATTGTTCTGGATGAGAGAGGGAAGATTTATGTGTATCACATTTTTGCATACACATTAGATTCATTTTCCTTTTTTCCATTTGAAATACTGAATCCCTGACACTAACCCATACCCTACTAGACTCTGACTACTAATCCTAATATCATGGAGAGAAAGAAACCTAACCGAATAGAAATACAGGCCTTTCATAGGAAGCATGGTGTATACTTCTATTTGCCTTCTGCATTATCAAGAGTATGTGTTTTAAATCTAGTCAACTTTTCATTGTAATATTTCTCCATGATATTTTAAAATTATCACATATATAAATTCCTGTCTCCCTTTCTCTGTATCCTATTCAGCACATGTATTTTTTTTTATGCATATACATAATATTCTACCTGGTATCACACGGACATTCTTTTGAGCTCCCTGACTTTGGAATATAAAATTGTGAGAACAGATGACTCTCCCTAAATAATGATGGAACTGAAAATTCAACCTATGGGTGAGCTTCCTAGTGAAAAACACTATACATAAATCCATGTTCAGTAAAATGAATATTTTTGAATACGTGGATGAATTATATTTCATGATGAATTTCGATTGGCATATATATTGCTAAATATTAATGTGTGTGTGTGTGTGTGTGTGTGTGTATGTGTGCATGTGTGCATGTGTGTGTGTGTGTGTGTTTGTGTATTTTTTTTAAATCTGGAAAAAATATATATGTGTGTATATATATATATATATATATATATATATATATATATATATATTTTTTTTCCTCCAGATTTTAAAAAAAATATGAAAAATATGTGTCTTATTATACACTCCCTAAATTCATTTATATTCATGTATGTGGGTTCAAAATCCAATCTTTACAAGATTATTTTCAGCAATATTTATATTCCTGTAATACATTTTTGTTTCCTACTACTGAAAACTAAGTTCAGTAGGTGGTGCATACAAATCCTAATATTTCTACAGTACCTGACCCAGTTTAACATCAATGCAAGTATATTGCTATGGGACATGATGTGTATTTTGAAGTTCATTTTTATTCAACACTGGTATATTAGTATTTTATCTGTTTATGGACATCATAGGATATATTTTTTCATCCACAACTTCACAAAATTATAGGCATTTGGTTCACATTCATTTACTTACTACTTAAGAACACATGTATTCCTCCATGTTTCTTTACTGGTCTTTTCACTAGACTTCTTTCTAAACACATTATTTTTGATTCCATAATCATTTTTGAAGCAATACTCACCCTTCACGATAAACCGTAACCCTAATATTACCATTACATATATAACTGGTTGGAATGATTGTATATATATCAATATAAGATTTCCAATATATTTTCAGATGCAAACTCAATCCATTATTTAAAGTTGGAACTAGTTATATACTTTATCACAATATGGTCTATTCATGCAACATCTCAATAATCATCAACACAAGGTACACCTATTTGTATCACCAGTACTAATTTATAAGTTTCCAGAATATTACTCCCCATAATGGTGGAAGAAATACTCATGTCACCTTATCAACATATACAATTTATCACGGTAGTATTCTGGACACAAAATGCAAAGGTCACACATATGATTGTACCAAAGCCTAAATGGAAAGTGACCATGGATTACTAAAATCATCCATGTCCAGGGTGCCTAATGCTCTCAAATGTCAATCCTTTTGATTACTACATATTTGTTTCTTCCTAAGATTATATATTCAACCTCAAGCCTGTTGAAAATGTCTAATCCTATCACTCACTTTATACTTTGCCTGATTTCCTAATCTTTCTATTGATATCTGCTTTCCTACATATTTTTCCCAGTTCATCATTGTGACTGTCTCTTCACATGTGCTGACATTTACATTCACTCTCTAACTGAAACCCTATTGCTAAAGAACTTTTGGTCCAACTCCTAGAGTCACTCTTCTTCCTAAACCTACTGACTATCTTCCGAATCCTACAGACTATCCCTTTTTGACTGGATGTTCTCTTCTACATTCAATCATCCGAGGTACACGGTCCTATGCCATTGTATATCGATTTATCTGAGACCTCGGTGCAGAACATAATTCAAGCTAAGTATACAAATCAAGGGTTCTGTTGCCCTGAATGTCAGGAAGGTCTTTGCCTCAGGCCACCCCTTTGTGAAGCCTGAAGAAAAAATTTTCAAATGGAAATAAATGGACATCACCTGTGGCTCTTTGCTTAATTGCTTTGGAAAGGGATTTGTCTGAATCTGCCTCTTGGCCCTGTGTGAGGCTGTGGCTTAGATTCTCAGCACCTAATGGATCTAAAGAAAGAACCCATGTGTGCATTCAAAACCAAAATGGCAAAAAGAGCAGTCATTGTGGATGAAGATTCTTGCCTTTCTCTGTTAGGTTCCTGACCCCCTTCAAGTGAGAATAGGGATCCTCTTTGTCAAATGAATTCTTCAATGCTCTGCAGATATGCTTGGGTTTTCTCATGACTCCAAATCACATAAAAAATCTATACCTGACATTCAGTAAGCCTCAAATAATAGAAACAGAGCGGATTTCACTCCTGGTTCACAGGAAGGGTGTCCAGGCCACCCTGACTTTAGGGAAATTAGAGGCAAGGGAGCTTATTCTGGAAACTGTCTTTGGTTGCGACGCTCATGAAAACTTCCATCCAGAACTTTTGATGAGGGTCTTTATGGACGAAGATGAGGGCCATGTGGGAGTTTTTTTGTTCTAATTGTGGTCATTTGTGTGGGGGTTGGAAGAGATGACTTGGTCCACCTGGGCTTGAACTCTGGTGTGATTTCCCTTAGAGCCTGAGTTCTGGAACGTACCTCATAGAAGTATTGAAATGAATTGTGTTGGTTTTTAGGAGGCCACGCATGAATGTCACCCTTTGAAACTGAGATCTAGGCCCAAGGTGGCTTTCCACAGAGCAATGGGAATCTCAGCCAGGAAATCACATGATTTTATTCTGAAAGACTTTGCAGCCATTGTTGGCCCTCGGAAGCAAGAAGGAGTGGCCATACTCATATCGATTAAAATCAACTTAAACCTAAGTTAATCAAAAGTGATAAAGAAGGACACTATATACTGTTAAAAGGCATCATTAACCAACAAGACATAACAATTATCAATTTGTATGCATCAAACAATGGTGGTGCAAAGTCATAAAACAAACTCTCCTCAACTTCAAGAGTCATATAGGCTATAACACAATAATTACGGGTGACTTCAGCACACAACTCTCGCAATTGGACAGATCCTCTAGAGAAAATCTGAATTAAGAAACTATAGAACTTAATAGAACAATCAATAACCTAGACTTAACCAACATAAATAGAATATATCAAACATCATAAAGTGGATACATGTTCTTCTCAGCAGCACATTGGTCCTACTCAAATATAGACCATATATTATGCCATATGGAAACTCTTAGTAAATATAAAAGTATGGAGATAATACCATGCACCATATCTGATCATAATGGAATGAAACTTGAAATTAATGATTGAAGAAGGAAGGAAAAATTCTACATCACATGGAAAATGAACAATATGTTACTGAATGATCAATGGGTTACAGAAGACATAAAGGAGGAGATAAAAAATTTCTTAGAGACAAATGACAATACAGACAAAACATACCGGATTCTATGGAAAACAATGAAAGCAGTTTTAAGAGGGAAATTCATTTCTTGGAATTCTTTCCTCAAAAAAAAAAGAAAAAAAACAACAAATAAATGATCTCACACTACATCTCAAAAACCTAGAAAAAAAAAGCAAAACAACACATGTAGTAGAAGACAAGAAATAATTAAAATTAGAGGAGAAATCAACAAAATTGAAACAAAAAAATTGAAAAAATAAAAGTTGGTTCTTTGAAAATAAATTAAATCGACAGGGCCTTAGCCATGCTAATGAAGAGAAGTAGAGAGAGAACTCAAATTACTAACATATGGGATAAAAAAGGCAACATCACAACAGACACTACAGAAATTCAGATGATAATTAGAAAGTATTTTGAAACCCCATATTCCAATAAAACAGAAGATAATGAAGATATTGATAAATTTCTTATGTCATATAATCTGCCAAGTTTGAGTCCGGAAGACTCACACAATTTAAATAGACCAATAACAAAGGAAGAAATAGAAGAAACCTTCAAAAGACTACCAACCAAAAAAAGCCCTGGACCAGATGGTTATACAGCAGAGTTCTACAAAACATTCAAAGATGAATTAATACCAATACTTTTCAAGCTATTTCAAAAAATAGAAAAAGAAGGAGTTCTTCCAAATTCATTCTATGAGGCCAACATCACCCTGATCCCAACACCAGACAAAGACACTTCAAAGAAAGAAAACTACAGACCAATATCTCTAATAAACTTGGATGCAAAAATTCTCAATAAAATCCTGGCAAATAAAAAACAAAAGCATATAAAAAAATTGTGCTTCATGATCAAGAGGGATTCATCCCAGGGATGCAAGGCTGGTTCAATATACGGAAATCAATAAATGTAATCCATCACATCAATAGACTTAAAGAGAAGAACCATATGATCATCTCGATAGATGCAAAAAAAGCATTCTACAAAGCACAGCATCCCTTTTTCTTTAAAACTCTATAAAACACTAGGAATAACAGGAACTTACCTCAACATGGTAATAGCTATATATGCTAAACCTCAGGCTAGCATCATCCTAAATGGAGAAAAACTGAAGGCATTCCCTCTAAAATTTGCAACAAGACAGGGATGCCCTCTATCACCACTTCTATTTAATTTAGTTCTTGAAATACTATCCAGAGCAATGATACAGACAAAGGAAATTAAAGGCATAAAAATAGGAAAAGAAGAACTTAAATTATCGCTATTTGTGGATGACATGATAATATATTTAACAGACCCAAAAGGGTCTACAAAGAAACTGCTAGAGTTAATAAATGAATTCAGCAAATTGGCAGGATATAAAATCAACACGCATAAATCAAAGGCATTCTTGTATATCAGCAACAAAACTTCTGAAATGGCAATGAGGAAAACCACTCCATTTACAGTATACTCAAAGAAAATAAAAAACTTGGGAATCAACCTAACCAAAGAGGTGAAAGATTTATACAATGAAAACTACAGAACCCTAAAGAGAGAGATAGAAGAAGATGTTAGAGGATGGAAAAATATGCCCTGTACATGGATAGGCAGAAATAACATCATCAAAATGGCGATATTACCCAAAGTTCTCTACAGGTTTAATGCAATGCCAATCAAAAACCCAATGGCATTTCTTGTAGAAATAGATAAAGTAATCATGAATTTCATATGGAACAACAAAAGACCCAGAATAGCGAAAGCAATTCTAAGCAGGAAGTGTGAATCCAGAGTTCAAACTGTACTACAAAGCAATAGTAACAAAAACAGTGTGGTACTGGTATCAAAACAGGCAGATGGACCAATGGTACAGAATAGAGGACACAGAGACATATCCACAAAATTACAACTTTCTTATATTTGAAAAGGGACCTAAAAGCATGCAATGTAAGAAGGATAGCATCTTCAACAAATGGTGCAGGGACAATTGGAAATTCATATGCAACAAAATGAAACGGAATCCCTTTCTCTCACAATGCATAAAAGTTAACTCAAAATGGATCAAGGAGCCAGATATAAAATCAGAGACACTGCGTCTGATAGAAGAAAAAGTTGGCTACGATGTACGTACTGTGGGGTTGGGCTCCAAATTCCTTAATAGGACACCCATAGCCCAAGAGTTCATAAAAAGAATAAACAAATGGGACTTACTTAATCTAAAAAAGTTTTTTCTCAGCAAGAGAAACAATAAGAGAGTTAAATAGAGAGCCTACATCCTGGGAACAAATTTTTACCCCTTACACTTCAGATAGAGCCCTAATATCTAGAATATACAAAGAACTCAAAACAATTAAACAATGAGATAACAAATAACCCAATCAACAATGGGCCAAGGATCTTAACAGACACTTCACAGAGGAGGATATACAATCAATCAACAAGTACATGAAAAAATGCTCACCATCTGTAGCAGTCAGAGAAATGCAATCAAAACCACCCTAAGATACCATCTCACTCCAGTAAGATTGGCAGCCATTATGAAGTCGAACAACAATAAGTGTTGGTGAGGATGTGGGGTAAAGGGTACACTTGTACACTGCTTGTGGGCCTGCAAATTGGAGAGTCCAATATGGAAAGCAGTATGGAGATTCCTGGGAAAGCTGGGAATGGAACCACCATTTGAGATATCGCCCTTCTCAGACTCTTCAATGAGGATCTTAATAGAGAGCAGTAAAAGGATACTGCCACATCGATGATCATAGCGGCACAATTCACAATAACTAGACTGTGGAACCAAACTAGATGCCCTTCAATAGACGAATGGATAATAAAAATGTGGCATCTATACACAATGGAGTATTACACAGCACTGAAAATGACAAAATCATAGAATTTGCAGGGAAATGAATGGCATTAGAATAGATTATGCTAAGCGAAGCTATCCAATCCTTAAAAAACAAATGCCAAATGTTTCCTTTTATATAGAGAGAGCAAATAAGAAGAGAACAGGGAGGAAGAACATGAGAAAAATATTAAAACTAAACAGAGATGAGTGGGGGGAGAGAAAGGGAGAGAGAAGGAAAATTATATGGAAATGGTAGGAGACTACTCAATGTTACACAAAATTACATATAAGAGGTTGTGAGGCTAAAGAGGGGAAAACAAGGGAGAGAATTAAACAACAGCAGATGAGGTAGAGAGGGAAGATGGGAGGGGAGGGGGAATAGTAGGGGATAGGAAAGGTAGCAGAATTCAACAATAACTAGTATGCTATTATGTAAAAACGTGAGTGTGTAACTGATGTGATTCTGCGATTTGTATTTGGGGTAAAAATGGGAGTTCATAACCCAATTAAGTCAAATGTATGAAAGATGATATATCATGAGCTTTATAATGTTTTGAACAACCAAAAAAAAAGAACTGAATTTCCAATATTTGAGTCATATAACAACTTTATTTTTTAATTAAATTGTCTTTTATTTGTTATCTTACTTGCTGGTATCTGCCTTTCAGTTTTAAAAAACTATGTGCTTTAGCCATTCATCCATGTAGCATGTAACAGAAAATTTTGAGTGTCTCCATATAACCAGATTGGCAAGGCATCAAGGTTTCCTTCACAAACAAGGTGAAGGCTTTGCCATTAGAAATTTAATATTCTGCAAAACAATTTTTTTTTAACTTTTCAATTAAATTTCCAAAAAAATTTAGAAAAAAAAAGAATCTAAACCCCACAGTAAGAAGGCCTCAAAGTGGAGAAGTGGAGCATTTACGGCAGGCCTATTTGATCACTGCTGGTTCACAGGAAGCGTGTTCAATCAACCCTGATGTTAGGCAAATGAGGGGCAAGGGAGCTTATTTTGGGCACTGGTTTGGATGTGCACCTCATGGAAAACTCCATCCAGAGGTTATGATGTGTGTTTATATGGAAAAAGATGAGGGCCATGTGGGAGTGTTTTGGTTTTAATTGTGGTCATTTGTGTGGTAGTTGGAAGAGATGACTGGGTCCACCTGGGCTTGAACTCTGGTGTGATTCCCCTTAGAGAATGAGATTTGGAACTGACTTCAGAGAAGTATTGCCATGAATGTTGTTGGGATTTCAGGAGGCCACGCATGAGAGTCGCCCTTGGAAACTGAGATCTTGGCCCAGAGAGGCTTTCCAGAGAGCACTGGGAATCTCAGCTAGGATATCACAGGTTTTATTCTGAAAGACCTGGCAGCCATCGTTGAGAGTCAAAACACACATGGACCTCACATTGGAGACCTCAATGGGCCTGGCTTCATGTGACAATTTGGCCACTCTTTGGGAAGCCTTGCCTGTGAGAGATCTCCAGATCCTTCATTAAAATGAGCTTCCTCAACATTTAATGGATCCTGAATGAATTGAAACCCACAGTACCAACAACTTCATATGTGAAAAATAGTTAGATAAATACCATGAATTTTTAGAAATTCTCATGACCAGGTGGCACTGGAGAACCTTTGGATGTCCTGTTGCTGATCATGAGTATACCAGACAGTGCCTTGATTGACTAGGTATCATGAAAATGGTGTAGAACAGAGATGCCAGTAAGTTGGAGCCTGATATGTAGTGGGCCTAGAGCAGTGGTGTGCAGGTGTGTGATAAAACATCTGTGGTGGGGCCTGTGGATCTGCCATTGACTTTCAAATGCCTTGACACAGACACGGTGCAGCCAGCAGACCCTTCTATATAAAGGCATCTTGTTATATGGAGATTTTTCACGGCAATGTTTAGAATCAGGTTGCTATGGTCAAGGGGCAAGCTATGTGGGATAGAAGCCTATTTGGTGCATTCCCATGCAGACACTGACCCACCACACGTGACAGAACTCCCTCCAGCACTGTGTCCCACTTGAACTCCTTGTATTTCGTGAAGCAAATACCAAACTCCCAGTGCAGCAGCAAGAAACACAATGAAAAGTCGAGGATGACCAAGTGGCTTCACAGTCCACATGGGGTGACACTTAGCCCCCGTGGCCACAATTTAGCTACAAAGAGAGAATTTAGCACAGCTGCCTCATGTTCATTGGAAAATAAGAAACCATGTCCTCCTGGTCACATAGATGCAGACCTAGCTTTGATGGTCTCACTACATCGGAAGTTAAAGCTCCTGAAAACAACATATATTTCAAGTGCCCAAGCTCAGAGGCAATTTCTCAAGAAGTGTTTAGGCCAGCAGATCTCCATGTTTGTGGAGTGTTTACCATGTCACTTACTTTTGGAAACTGCTCTATCAACTCCAAGGTTGTGAACTCCTGAGCATTTTCCATTCTAAATATATATTCACAGATTTTCTAACTCTTCTCCTCTAATTCTGACTTACTTGGGGCAAAGGGAATGTCAAGTCATTGTTCTGGATGAGAGAGGGAAGATTGTTTTGTAGCACATATTTGCATACACATTGGATTCATTTTCCAATTTTCTGTTTGAAATACTGAATCCCTGACACTAACCCATACCCTACTAAACTCTGACTACTAATCCTAATATAATGGAGAAAAATAACCCAAACAGAATAGAAATACAAGCATTTCAGAAGAAGCATGGTGTATAGTTGGAATTACGTTTTGCATGATATAAGGTAGGAGTTATAAATCTAGTCAATTATTTGTTGAAATAATTTTCCATGTGTTTTTAAAGTTAAGAAAAATGTGAATTCCTGTCTCCCTTTCTCTGTAGCCTATTAAGCAAATGTATTTTTATATGCACAAATAGAATCCTACCTGGTTTCACATATACATTCTTGTGAGGTGGCTGACTTGGCAGATACAAATTGTGAGAAGAGATCACTCCTCCTAAACGCTGTTTTAACTGAAAATTGAACCCATGGGTGAGCTTCCTAGATGAACAACACTATACACATATTCATGTTCAGTAAAATGAATATTTTGGGATATGCGGATGAGTTATTTTTCATGATGAATTTCAATTGGCATATATATTGCTACATTATAATGTGTGTGTTTGTGTGTCTATATATACATTATATATATATATATATATATATATATATATATATATATATATATATATATATTCTCCAGATTTACCAAAATATGAAATATATGTGTCTTCTTATACACCGCCTGAATTCATTCATATTCATATATGTGGATTTATAATCAACTTTTAAAAAGTTTATTCTCAGAAATATACATCCACTGAAATAAATATTTGTTTCCTAGTACTGAAAACTAACTTCAGGGAAGGGTGCTTACAAATCCTAATATTTCTACAGTAACTGACCAAGTTTAACATCAATGCAAGTAGATTCCTATTGGATATGGTGTGTTTATTAAAGTTCATTTTAATCAAACCTAAACCTGGTACGTTATTATTTCTTCAGTTTATAGACATCATAAATTATATCCTTTCATTCACAAGTTCACAAATTTATAAACATTTGGTTCACTTTCAATCACTTCCTCCTTCAGAACACTTATATTTCTCCATGTTTCTTGACTGGTCTTTTCACTAGACTTCTTTCTAAAGACATTATTTTCGATTCCATAATCATTTTTGAAGCAAAACTCACACACTATTTATGATAAACGGTAACCCTAATATAACCATTAGATATATAAGTGGTTGGAATGAATGTATGTATATCAATAAATGATTTCCTCTATTTTTTCAGATATCAATACAATCCATTATTTAAATTTGGAACCAGTCATATAATTTATTCACAGTATGGTTTATTAATGCATCATCTCTATATTCATCAACACAGGGTAAGCCGATTAGTATCCCCAGTACTAATTTATATCTTTTCAAAATATTTCCCCCAGAAATGGTGGAAGAAATACTCATGTCACCTGATCTTCATATACATATTAACACAGTAATATTCTGGACACAAAATGCGAAGGTCACACTTATGATTGTACCAAAGCCTCAATGGAATGTGAACATGGATTACTAAATATATCCATGTCCAGGTTGCCTAATGCTCTCAAATGTCAATCTTATTGGTGACTACAAATTGGTTTCTTCTTAAGATTATGTATTCAACCTCAACCCTGTTGAAAATGTCTAATCCTATCACGTTATACTTTGCCTGATTTCCTAATGTCTCTATTGATGTCTGCTTTCCTACATATTTTCCCCAGTTCATCATTGTGCCTGACTCTTCACATATGGTGTCATTTATATTCACTCTCTAACCAAAACCCTATTGCTAAAGTACATTTGGTCCAAATCCTAGACTCACTCTTCCTTCTAAACCTACTGACTATCTTCCTAATCCTACACACAATCCCTTTTTGACTGGATGATCTCTTCTACATTTAATCATCTGAGGTACAGGGTCTTATGCCATTGTATATCAATTTAACTGAGACCTCGGTGCAAAACATAACTCAAGCTAAGGATCCCAATCAAGGGTCCAAATCCTTCTGGGCTTCAAATATTACCTAGATTTCTGTTTTCATACTTATGTTCTACCTCTATATTCTTATAAATATCGCTGGTTCCCAATACCATTATTCATCCAGCAGAATGATTTCCAACCCAAATCGAACATGCTATTAATCCTAACCATACAATGTTCTTTCAATCTCACTTTACAGAAGAGCAGGGACAAAGTTGGTATTACAATACAGGAAGTTAGGAGATCTTCCAACTGCTGAGTACCTCAAAATCCATGCAGAAATGATCCCTGGAGAAGATGCAGGCAGCTATGAAGGACCTGAGAGAACAAAAGTCATATTCCATGGCAAAAAACATGGTCAGGATGAAAAGATGTGTCTGAGTCAGCCTCTCTATTCTTTATGTAGGGAAGATGGACCAAACCAGGCCTGTGTGGAGAGCTGTTCCCAGGTAACTATGGTTTCTATACCATTCTAACATGAGAAAGTATCACAGGAAGTAGGGCAGCCTCCATGTCAGGAGACAATAGGAAGAAACTGTTAGGACAAAGTGGTGGCCAAGACAGTGACCTCATTCATTTTCTGAAGGTAGTGACCTCACCTCACTTCCTTGGTGATGGAGCTCTCTGAATTTTGTGATCCAGGAAGCAAGGCACCCTGAGCCAGTCCCAGTCCCAGTCGCAGTGGGCTCATTTCTTTGGATTTTCCAGGAACAGAGTCAGTCTTTCTTGGTACCTACTGATGTAAGGGTTGCCAAATACCAAGAAAGCTCTGAAGAGGGGTCTTTCCTGAGAGGATAGGAATTGGCTCACCACTGCGTCCTTACAACTTCACAGATTTGACCAAGGAGACCAGATCTGAGACAGAAAGGCCATTTCTGGGGAGCATTGTATGTCCTACCAGTCAGAGGACATTCCAGATAGTCACAGACCTACTTGGAAGAAGGAGGTGCATTAGAGGGTGTTGGTTTGTGTTTGTGGTTTTTTCACATGATCTGAGAATAGGTAAAAAAGGAGGTTTGTTTGGTTTGGAGTGGACTGTTTCTAGTAAGTCATTTGACAAGGAGACTGTTTCTGTGTCTGTGTATCCCATTGTGTTTTTCTTTGTAGATATTAGAAAAGAAAATAGCTCATTGGGTGTGTCCTGTCTAGTAGAAAACTTCCCAGTATGCATCCTTCCCAATTAATGAATGGACTGAGGCTTGCCTCATCCATGGGCAACACCTGCTATCTACCTAAGTTCTCATTTTTTTCCTGAATTCTGGCCACTCTCAAGATTAGTATCATGTATTTTTGTACAAGATACGTACCACCTCCAAGCTCTGTGACATGGCCATGTACTGGATAGTTGAAGAGAATGGCGAGCATCTCAGAAAACTCACATATCAGAGTAACCAGGAAAGTCTCCTAGGAGAAACCCTGCTTGGGGGCTTTTGATTACCTATTGTTCTGTTGCTCTGAATGTCAGAAAGGTCTTTGCCTCAGGCCAAACCTTAGTGAAGCCTGAAGAAAAGAGATTTCAAATGGAAATGAATGGGAATCACCTGTGGCTTTTTACTTTATTGCTTTGGAAAAAGATTTGTCTGAATCAGCCTCTTGGCCCTGTGTGAGCCTGTGGTTTAGATTTTCAGCACCTGATGCGTCTAGAGAAAGATCCCATGTGGGCATTCAAAACCAAAATGGAAAAAAGATCAGTCATTTTGGATGAAGCCTCTCGCCTTCCTCTGTAATATTTCTGACCTCCATCAAGTGAGAATAGGGATCATTTGTGTCAAATGAGTTCTTCAAAGCCCTGCAGAGGCTGGACAATAGGTGCTTGCGTTTTCTCATGACTCCAATTCACACAAAGAATCTATACCCCACAGTCAGTAGGCCTCAAATTTGAGAAGTGGAGCAGTATTAACAGCAGTCCTATATGATCACTTCTGTTTCACAGGAATGTTGTCCAGGCCACCCTGACTTTAGGCAAATGAGGGGCAAGGGAGATTATTTTTGACACTGTCTTGGGCTGTGCCCCTGATGGAAACCTCCAGCTAGAGTTTATGATTAGTGTCTATATAAAAGAAGAAGAGGGCCCTGTGGGAGTGTTTTGGTTTTAATTGTCATCATTTGTGTGGCAATTGGAAGAGATGCCTGGGTCCACCTGGGCTTGAACTCTGTTGTGATTCCCCTTAGAGACTGAGTTGTGGAACTGAACTCAGAGAAGTATTGCCATGAATTGTGTTGGGATTTTTGGAGGCCACGCATGAGATTCGCCATTGGAAACTGAGATCTAGGCCCAGGGTGACTTTCCACAGAGCACTGGGAATCTCAGCCAGGATATCACAAGATTTTATTTTGAAAGATTGTCAGCCATAGTTGAGAGTCAAAACACACATGGAATTCACATTGTAGACCTCAATGGGCCTGGCTTCATGTGACCTTTTGCCCACTCTTTGGGAAGCCTTGCCTGTGAAAGTTCTCCAGAGCTTTCATTGAAATGAGATTCCTCACCTTTTAATGGTTCCTGTATAAATTAAATCCCACAGTGCCTCCAACTTCATTATTGAAAAATATCTAGATAAATACCATGAATTTTTTGAAATTACTATGACCAGGTTGCACTGGAGAACTTCTGAATGTCCTGTTCCTGATCATGATTGTACCAGACAGTGCCTTGATTGACTGGGTTTCATGAAAAAAGTGTAGAACATAGATGCCAGAAAGTTGGAGCCTGCAGACTAGTGGGCCTAGAGCAGAGGAGTGTAGGTGTGTGAAAAAAACATTTGTGGTGGGGCCACGTGGATCTGCCATTGGCTTAGAAAGACTTGTGACTGACATGGTACAGCCAGCAGACCCTTCTATGTAAGGGCATCTTGTTATATGGAGAGGATTCCTGCCAAAGGTCAGAATCAGGTTGCTATTGTCAAGTTGAAAAGCTATGTGGGATTGAAGCCTCACTGGTGCATTTTACTAACCCACCACACGTGAGAGTACATCCTCCAGCACTGTGTCCCAGTAGAACTCCTTGTATTTCGTGAAGCCAATACCAAACTCACAGTGCAGCAGTAAAAAACACCACGAAAGTGGATAATGACCAAATGGCTCTACAGACAACACAGTTAGATACTTAGACCCCAGTGGCCAAAGTTTACCTACAAAGAGAGAATTCAGCACTGCTGCCTCATGTTCACTAGAAAACAAAAAACCATGTCATCCAGGTCACATAGATGGAGACCCAGAATTGATGGTCTCACTACAAAGGAAGCTAAAACTCCTGACAACAATATATATTTTAACTGCCCGACCTCAGAGGCAGTTTCTCAAAAAGTCATTGGGCCAGCAGAGCTCCATGTTTGTGGAGTGTTTACCCTCTCCCTTTTTGTAACCCGTTCTACCTCCTACAAGTTTGTGAACTCCTGAGCATTTTTCTTTCCACATATGTATTCACAGATTTTCTAACTTTTCTCCACTAATTGTGTCTTATTTGGGGCGAAGGTAATGTCAAAGCATTGTTCTGGATGAGAGTGGGATGATTCTTGTGTAGCACATATTTGCATACACATTAGATTTATTTTCATATTTTCCATTTGAAATACTGAATCCCTGACACTAACCCATACCCTACTAGACTCTGACTACTAATCCAAATATGATGGAGAAAAAGAAACTTAACAGAATAGAAATACAGGCCTTTCATAGGAGGCATGGTGTATACTTGGACTTGCCTTCAGCTTTATCAACGGTATGTGTTATAAATATAGTCAACTTTTCATTGTAATACTTCTCCATGAGTTTTTAAAATTAACACATATGTAAATTTCTGTCTCCCTTTCTCTGTAGCCTATTCATCACATGTATTTTTTAATGCATCTTTAGAATTCTACCTGGTATCACATGTACATTCTTGTGAGCTTGATTATTTTGGAAGATACAAATTGTGAGAAGAGATCACTCCCTCTAAATACTGATGGAACTGGAAATTCAACCTATGGGTGAATTTCCTAGATGAACAATATTATGCATAAATAAATGTTCAGTAAAATGAATATTTTTGGATACGTGGATGATATCTATTTTATTATGATTTTCAAATGGCATATATATTGCTACATTTTAATGTCTGTGTATGTGAGTATCTATCTATCTATCTATCTATCTATCTATCTATCTATCTATCTATATAGATATAGATATCTACTCTTTAGATTTTCCAAAATATGAAATATATGTGTCTTATTATACACTTTCTAAATTTACTCATGTGTGTGTATGTGGATTAATAATCAAATTTTCACAAAATAATTCTTAGAAATATTCATCCACCTTAAATACATATTTATTTCCTAGTACTGAAAACTAAATTCAGTGAATGGTGCATACAAATCGTAATATTTCCACAGTGACTGACCCAGTTTCACATCAATGCAAGTAGACACCTATGGGACCATGATGTGTATTTTGAAGTTCATTTTTATTCAACACTGATACATTACTATTTCTGCAGTTTATGGACATAATAGGATATATTCTTTCATCCACAATTTCACAAATTTATAGGCATTTAGTTCACTTTCAATCACTTCCTACTTCAGAACACATGTATTGTATTCCTCCATGTTTCTTGACTGTTCTTTTAATGAGATTCTTTCCAAACACATTATTTTTGATTTCCATAATCATTTTTGAAGCAAAACTCAGACACTCTTCATGATAAACCATAATGCTAATATTACCATTAGATGTATAACTGGTTAGAATGAATTTATGTATATCAATATAAGATTTCCTATATATTTTCAGATATCAATTCAATCCATTATTTAAAGTTTGAACCAGTTATATTATTTATTCACAGTATGGTCTATTAAGGCATCATCTCTATATTCATAGACCGATGGTATACCTATTTGTATCCCAAATACTAATTTATAAGTCTTTAAAATATTGCTTTAAGAATATTGGAAGAAATACTCTAGCCACCTGATATATATATACATTTCATCACAGTAATATTCCTGACACAAATGCAACGGACACACTTATGATTGTACCAAAGCCTATATTGAAAGTGAGCATGTATTACTAACAACATCCATGTCCTGATTAACTAATGATCTCAAATATCACTCCTATTGGTGAGTACATATTTGTTTCTTCCTAAGATTAAATATTGAAACTGAACCCTGTTAAAAATGTCTCATCCTATCACTCACTTTGTACTTTGCCTGATTTCCTAATGTCTCTATTGATATCTGATTTCCTACACATTTTCCCCAGTTCATCACTGTGACTGACTCTTGAAATATGCTGACATTTACATTCACTCTCTAACAAAACCCCTATATCTAAAGAACTTTTGGTCCAACTCCTAGACTCACTGAAATGGGTTCTTCAAAGCCCTGCAGAGGGTAGCCCATAGGTGCTTGGGTTTTCTCATGACCCCAATTCACATAAAGAATCTATGCCCCACAGAGAGTAGGCCTCAAATTGGAGAAGTAGAGCAGTATTAATGGCAGGCCTACTTGATCACACCTGATTCACAGGAAGGGTTTCCAGGCCACCCTGAATTTAGGCAAATAAGGGGCAAATGAGCTTATTTTGGACACTGTCTTAGGCTGCGCCCCTCATGGAAACCTCCAGCAAGAAGTTATGATGAGAGTTTATATTGAAGAAGATGAGGGCCATGTGGGAGTGTTTTGGTTTAATTGTGGTCATTTGTGTGGTAGTTGGAAGAGATGACTGGGTCCACATGGGCTTGAACTCTGGAGTGATTCCCCTTAGAGACTGAGTTCTGGAAATGAACTCAGAGAAGTATTGACATGAATTGTGTTGGGATTTTAGGAGGCCACACATGAGAGTTGCCCTTGGAGACTGAGATCTAGGCCCAGGATAGCTTTCCAAAGAGCACTGGGAATCTCAGCCAGGATATCACATGACTTTATTCAGAAAGACGTGGCAGCCATTGTTGAGAGTCAAAACACACATGGACCTCAATTGTAGACCTCAATGGGCCTGGCTTAATGTGACCTTTTGGCCACTCTTTGGGAAGCCTTGCCTCTGAGAGTTCTCCTGAGCTTTAATTGAAATAATCTTCCTCACCATTTCATGGTTCCTGAATAAATTGAAAGCCACAGTGCCTCCAAATTCATCCTTGAAAATTGGCTATATAAATACCATGAATTTTTTAAATTCCCATGAACAGGTGGCACTGGAGAACCTTTGGATATCTGTTGCTGATCACGAGTGTACCAGACATTGCATTGATTGACTGGGTTTCATGAAAATGGTGAGAACAGAGATGCCAGAAAGTTGGAGCCTGCTGACTAGTGGGCCCAGAGCAGTGGTGGGCAGGTGTATGATAAAACATCTGTCGTGGGGACACGTGGTTCTGCCATTGGTTTCCGAATGATTTGTGACTGACATGGTGCAGCCAGCAGAACCTTACACGTAAAGGGACCTTGTTATATGGAGAGGTTTCAGGGCAATGTTCAGAATCAGGTTGCTATGGACATGGGTGCAAGCTTTTTGGGATAGAAGCCTGGTTGGTGCATTCTCCTGCAGACCCTCATCCACTACACGTGAGAGTACTCCCTCTAGCACTGTGTCCCAGTTTTTCTCCTTGTATTATGTGAAGCCAATACCAAACTCCCAGTGCAGCAGTAAGAAACACCACGAAAAGTGGAGTATGACCAAATGGCTTCACAGATCACATGGTTAGACACTTAGACCCAGTGTCCTCAGTTTACTAACAAAGGGAAAATTCAGAACTTCTGCCTCATGTTCAATAGCATATAAGGAACCATGTCATCCAGGTCACATAGATGCCGACCCAGGTTTGATGGTCTCAATACAAAGGAAGCTAAAGCTCCTGACAACAACAAATTTTTCAAGGGCCCAAACTCAGAGGCAGTTTCTCAACAACTCATTAGGCCACCAGAGTTCCATGTTTGTGGAGTGTTTAACCTGTACCTTACTTTTGGAAATTGCACTACCACCTCCAAGGTTGTGAACTCCTGAGCATTTTCTTTTCCAGATATATATTCACAGACTTTCAAACTCTTCTCCACTAATTGTGTATTACTTGTGGCGAAGGAAATATCAAGGCATTGTTTTGGAGGACAGTGGGAAGATTTTTGTCTAGCAAATATTTGCATACACATTAGATTCATTTTCCTATTTTCCATTAGAAATACTGAATCCCTGTCACTAACCCATACCCTACTAGACTCTGACTACTAATCTTAATATGATGTAGAAAAAGAAACCTAACAGAATAGAAATACAGGCCGTTCATAGGAGGCATGGTGTATACTAGGACTTGCCTTCTGCTTTATCAAGTGAATGTGTTATTAATCTAGTCAACTTTTCATTGTAATACTTCTCCATGAGTTTTTAAAGTTAACACATATGTACATTTCTGTCTCCCTTTCTCTGTACCCTATTCATCTCGTGAAATTTATTATGCATATTTAGTATCCTACCTGGTATCACACGTACATTCTTGTGAGCTTGCTGTTTTAGGAAGATACAAATTGTGAGAAGAGATCACTCCCCCTAAATACTGATGGAACTGAAAATTCAACATATGGGTGAATTTCCTAGATGAACAGCATTATACATAAATCCATGCTCAGTAAAAAGAATAGTTTTGGATATGAGGATGATATATATTTCATGATGAATTTTGATTGGCATACATATTACTACATTTTAATGTCTGTGTTTGTATCTTTATATATATATATATATATATATATATATATATATATATATATATATATATATATTTTTTTTTTCTCCAGATTATTCAAAATATGAAATATATGTGTCTTATTTTACACTCACTAATTTAACTCATGTTCCTATATGTGGATTTATAATCAAATTTTCACAAAATTATTCTCAGAAATATTCATCCACATGAAATACATATTTATTTCCCAGTACTGAAAACTAACTTCGGTGAAAGGTGCTTACAAATCCTAATATTTGTACAGTAACTGACCCAGTTTAACATCAATGCAAGTAAAATCCTATGGGACATGATGTGTATTTTGAAGTTCATTTTTATTCAACACTGGTACATTACTATTTCTTCAGTTTATGGACATTATAAGATAATACTTTTCATCCACAAGTTAACAAATCTGTACGCATTTGGTTCACTTGCAATTACTTCCTGCTTCAGAATATATGTATTCCTCCATGTTTCTTGACTGTACTTTTCATGAGATTATTTCCAAACACATTATTTTCGATTTCCATAATCATTTTTGAAGCAAAACTCCCACACTCTTCATGATAAACCATAATGCTAAAATTACCATTAGATGTATAACTGGTTAGAATGAACTTATGTATATCAATATAAGATTTCCTATATATTTTCAGATATCAATTCAATCCATTATTTAAAGTTTGATCAAGTTATATTATTTATTTACAGTATGGTCTATTAAGGCATCATCTTTATAATCATAGGCACAGGGTACACGTACTTGTGTCCCCAATACTAATTTATAAGTCTTAAAATGTTGCTTTCAGAAATGTTTGAAGAAATACTGTAGTCACCTGATATACATTTACATTTCATCACAGTAATATTCCTGATAAAAAATGCAACGGACACCCTTATGATTGTACCAAAGCCTAAATTTAATGTGAGCATGTATTACTAACAACATCCATGTCCTGATTAACTAATGATCTCAAATATCATTCCTATTGGTGACTACATATTTGTTTCTTCCTAAGATTATATATTCAAACTCAACCCTGTTAAAAACGTCTTATCCTATTACTCACTTTGTACTT